>NW_021681730.1:41646-88067 GCF_001412515.2 Diachasma alloeum
CTCCCCCTGGTGACAATATCACCAGGGAGGAACGCCTCGCACTGCGTAGTCTAAAGGAGAATAATGATCTGATTATTCTTTCGGCGGACAAAGGCAATGCCACGGTGGTTATGGATGAAGACGACTACTCCGATAAGCTCAGTACGATGTTGGGTGACTCCAGAGTTTACGTTAAACTTAGGAAGGACCCTACTCGTACAATTGAGCGAAAAACTGCTGATCTGCTGAAGAAGGCTGGTTTCTCGGCTGACCTGACGAAATTCCTCACCCCTAAAGACTCCTTTCCTCCTAGACTCTATGCACTCCCCAAAATCTATAAAGAGTCTATTCCTCTCCGTCCCATTGTCAGCAACATTGGAGCGCCAACTTACCAGCTGGCCAAGTTTCTCACGAAACCACTCCAAAAGTTGACTGGCCTGAATGGTTCATACATTCAGAACTCACTGGATTTCGTCAACAAACTGAGAAATCTCCGGACTTCTCCAGATGATATCCTAGTGAGTTTTGATGTGGAATCACTCTTCACTAACGTCCCAATCCCAGAAACCTTGGAAATCATCAAGAAATCCAACAACATCTCTTCCCAATTCCTTCCCCTGATTGAGCATTGCTTGACTTCTACATACTTTCAGTTCAAAGGAGAGTACTATGAGCAGAAATCGGGAGCGGCAATGGGGTCTCCCATTTCCCCGATTATTGCAAATATATTCATGGAACACTTCGAGAACGAAGTATTGAAGTCAGCACCTCAGAAACCTACTGTATGGTTCAGGTATGTGGACGATACCTTTGTCATCTGGCCACATGGAAAGACTGCTCTAACTGAATTCCTGGAGTTCTTGAATACTCAGCACGTGAGCATCAAGTTCACTATGGAAATTGAACAAGATAGATGTCTTCCATTCCTAGATGTCCTGGTTCGACGCAACGAGGACGGCACTCTAGGCCACCAAGTATATCGCAAGCCAACCCACACAGATAGGTATCTCAATGCTACCTCCCATCACCACCCCTCCCAGAAGAATTCCGTTATTAGCTCCCTAATGTATAGAGCACTTACAATCTCTCAACCCTCCAACGTTGACAGTGAAGTTGAACATCTTGAGATAGCTCTGACCAAGAATGGATATAACATCCAACAAATTCGGAAGGTCAAGCAGAAGCTATAGAGCAAGCTCTCATCTCCCGAAGAGGAGGCTAATCCTGACGAAAACCAGGAAAGACCAAAAGTAGCCCTCCTCCCCTACCTGAGAGGCACAACAGAACGCATAAGTAGAGTACTTGGCAAACATAACATTCGAACGATCTTCCAGCCCCCAAAGAAGATCGGACAGATGCTGCCAAGTGCAAAGGATCCAAGACCACTTCTGAGCACACCAGGAGTGTACGAGATCCCCTGCTCATGCGGAAAAGTGTACATTGGAGAAACCGGGAGGAAGATTAGTACACGGATCAAGGAACACCAGCGGTGCTCCAAATACGGTCACTTAGAACAACCTGCCCTGACTGAACACTGGATGGACACTGGACATACTATCCAGTACGACCAAGCCAAAATGCTGGCCAAGTCTCAAGGGTATTTCGAAAGGAAATAACGAGAGGGTTTGGCGATCCATAAAAACCCTAACAACCTCAACAGGGACAGAGGATATCAAGTGAACCCCATTTGGAAAACCGTCCTCCCGGTTTTTTAATTGACCAGCGGATCAATTAAAAACATATGATTGGCTGACCACCCTCCCCCCCCTCCCCCTTCCCGCACCATCACAAGGGAAGGCATATAAGGACTACCCCAAGACATCGGAGCTTAGAATCGGAGCTCATAGCCCTGAAGATGCAGACTGCAATGTTTGCGAAACGTCGGTGCAACACTGAATCCAAACGCGGCATCCATCCGGAAGCCAAAGATGTCACTTTATTCTGTTATTGAGAAAATTGTTGTATTAGGTGTATAAATTAATTTTCGTTTTTTTTTTGACAATTTCAACATTTATTTATAAAAAAATAAATACAGATCTAAGCTTGAAAATAACCATTGTCACTTTGTACGCATTTCTCCCATCTGTGAGGCAATTGTCGGATTTCGGATCGGAAGAAAGATGGTGGTTTCGACTGGATGAAGTCATCAATGCTCGGCCAGACTTCTTCAGGAGATCGAAATTGGGAATCCACTAGGTGATGTTGTCGCGTCTGAAAAAGGAGATAGAAGGCGCAAGGTCTGGAGGATACGCCACACGCTAGAGAATTTCCCAGCCCAACGTGGAGATAACTTTCAGGGTTTCTTTTGCAGTGTGTGGCCGCGCGTTGTCCTGCAGCAAAATCACTTGCCTCGTACCACTACCAATAAAAGGTCTCATTTCCTCAATAACATCACTCAATTTCACCAGTTGGTCCTGATAACGCTTAGCAGTGATGGTTTCCCGCTGTTCGAGAATCTCATAATAGATTACACCTTTGGAATCCCACCAAATACACAACAACAATTGTTTCCCGTGAATGTTCGGTTTTGCAGTGCTAGTTGACGGCTCCCCCGGTTAAACCCACAACTTACGCCTCTTAGGATTTTAGTAAAATATCCACTTTTCATCCCCAGTCACAATTTTATGTAAAAAGTCTTTTTGTTTGAATCTGGTCAGTAGACACATTGCAATTTCACAGTGTCGACTTTTGTTTTCTGAGGTAAGATGGTGGGGCACCAAACGACCTTCCTTCTGTATCCTCCCAATTCTTTTTAAACGCACCGAAATAACTTGTTGAGTCATTCCAAAAGTATTAGCAAGCTCCTGTTGTGTTTGAGAGGGATTTTCATTGAGTAAGTTGTCCAACTCCTCGTTCTCAACTTTTTTTGGTTGCCCGGGACGTTCCTCATCCTGGAGATCAAAATTTCCATCCCGAAATTTTTTAAACCACTTTTTACATGTGCTATAAGATACAGCACTCCCTTCCAAGGCTGACCGAATCATTTCTTGTGCTTCGGCGACAGTTTTTCCAAGTTGGAAGGTGAAAAGAAGGCAGTGCCTCAAGTGCTGCTTGTCGAACGACATTTTTATTCACTATGTTTTTTGAGGTTGTGTTAATCACACCATAATCGAACTTGAGTGGTTTGACAGTTCACAGATGGCGCTTCAAAACGCCGTTTATTGCGGGGAATTCTTTTAATTCAAATAGGTGTTCTGATCAATCTAGGGGCCGAGAATTAATTTATAGACCAAATAAGATTTTGAGGCACCCAACGACCTTCCTATTGTATCCTCCGAATCTTTTTAAACGCACCAAAATAGCTGATTGAGTCACTCCAAGACAGAGGGGTGTATAGATACGGCGAACACACCTCGGTCGTCCCTCCGCGATGTGTTGCCAGCATCGTTTCAAACGATTCGTTTGTCCTGTTTACGTAGTACAATCTAATCTCAACGTGGATGAAAATTTAAAGTTCCTCTCGTACATTTTATTTTGATGAATTATTCAACCAAATGAGTGAAATGGGCTAGAGTCTAGCGAATTGGTGAACAGGTATCAAACCAGTGAGAGTGGACAAAGGGATTAAGTCCCAAAAATGCAGAGATGTAAAGTGGTCGGTTACACTGTCGGGTATGACTCCATGCCCGACAAACTCTAGTAGAAATTTCACGGCGGAAAAACGCTGCGGCGGCGCTGGCGCGCGACATTCAATGGTATAGGCTGTGACGTATTTCGCCCCTCTGCGGAAACGGAATGAACATACACAGCTCTCGACGTCTAGATTCACAACCAAAAATTTGGGCGCCACATCGTTTTCTCTAAACGAACAAAAATCGAAATCACAAACCACGACGAATCAAAGAACAGCAGCCATAGCTCAGTATTTCATCCGCGGAGGCGGCTGGGTTCAAAGTGATGCTCTAAATTACATTCTGCAATGACTGGGTTCGCAAAATAATAATAACGAATTATCGTACGGAGAAAAATAATAATTTAATTCAAAATGAAAAGAAACTAGCAATTCGATTATAAATGCAATAACAAAACCCCGTGTCGGTCTCTCAATCTGGCCCTCCGAACTCGGAAAAATTAACACTGAAATAACTTAACAACAAATGACTCGATACAACACCTCTACCCCTGCGAATGTCCGAAAATAAAATACTAGTCAAGATTCAAAATTAAAGTCAAAGCAAGTCAAAAAATAGTCAGAAAATAAAAATAACCATTTAATTTACTCGAAGTCAAATATTCGCGGGATAGGGAACTACTATTACCCCGAGCGCTCAGCGCGTCCACCAAAGGGCGATCGGAAGAGGCAACTCCACGTGGGTTTGAAAGGGGGACTGCCTCGAGAGACTAATAACAAAGAAACCGGCAACTGATAGAAGATCAGCCGGCTACAACTAAAACTCGAGCGCCGACAATGCGCATCAATCCCACTTTCAATAGCCACGATAAATTCCCAAACGAAATATTATTCAGGCCGAAGGTAAAAGCTATGTTAAATCGGCCAAATGTTAGCCGAGACCCGGGAAAAGATATTCCTCTGTCGAACGAGGAGTGAAACCCAGCCGAAAAATCATGGGAAACTAATGGTGTCGACGCCACGGTCCAAGTGTCCGTTAAAACAAAAGGCTATTTCACACCTCGTGAGACACACGAATTAACAATGTTTCTTTTATAGAACCACCGCTTACCGATAAAGAAGAATATTCATCCACCAGCAACCCCCAAAAAATCCGCAAAAACGGCAAAGCAGTCCTTTGACGACTCGGGTCTCAAAATGATCAACCCTCGGAAATTTAACTAATTTTAAGACAACTGACAAACTCGGCACAGCGGCCACTACGACGTCCAGACGAGAAGTGCCTGTTGCCCGCGCGATTAACCCACGCGACAACGCTCCAAGAGGCGTCCGAGGCTCCTATTGGCCGGGTCTGATGAGGGGAAATGAGTCAAATCATGTCCACTTCATTACGCGGGACAATAACCGATTTGGAGTTGAAACTTCCCCAATCATTTCCATAAAATAATAATTAATTATTCCATCGTCGAATGCATTTCCTCCTAGACGTCCAACGTCGGTCCAGGCATCCTCCAATATTTCCCAAATCGTCAGCTGAACCCTCCATTCATTCAAATTCATCAAAAAATCCAAAGGCTCCACGAACAAGGTACTGCAGTTTAAAGGCCAATACTGGATGCTCAGGTGCTCAACGTCCTTCAGAGGATGAAGCACATGCGCCTGAACCACCATTACCAGAAGAGTTTATAAATATCAAGCTTGAAGAATCAAACGAAGTGGTCAACGTTCCAGTCATTAGATTGAAAGACTTAGCTAAAGAAATTAGTGTTCCATGAGGCAGGATCCTAAAGTATCTTTCTAAATGTGGAAAATCCATACTGTCCATCTCTCAATGAAGATTTAGTAATTTCGATCAGGGATGAGCAAAGTCCAGGTAGCTCGAAGGAACCTCATAAACACGCATGAGGAAACCTATAAAGTTTATGGCCTTTCCAATTATCGAGGTCCTAGTACGATGATAGTGGGGGTAGCAGTGGGGGCCGCAGAGTTCCACGAAGAGCACCCCAAATGGTGAATGGAGAAGATAAGAATCCAGCAAAACTCCATAAAAATTATTTTGCTTTTTTGTGCAATTAATTGGTTATGTAATGTCTTTCCATACCTATATTACACAAGAATATTCAATAGAAACATATCTCATTTGCTCAAAAAAGTTTGATTGAATTTCTATTCAGATAGTTGTATTTTTCAATTTTATTGAAAAAAAATCAAGCAAGTCGTGCGTTTCCCAATTGATATTTGTTGATTGGAAAAAGTCAGTGTATGTTCATGCTCCTGATTTGCCAGAAAATTCTCATATGGTTTTATCATCATCACAAAAACCTAAATTTTTTTTTCAATTTTTCAAAAATTTCATTAAGCTCGCTCCGTCAAATTTCCGTTTTTTGAGTTTTTGACCAAATTTTTTTGCTTCGGGAGGGGTAATTGGTTTTGGAGTTTTCATTATGTATTGCCAACGGAAATTTCGGGTTCTTTCCATTGCGTATGGTTATAATTAACTTATTCCATTGAAAATGGCTTAAAATTGCGAAACTAGTTGAAAAACGGGCATTGTACCCCCCTACCCCTCCTCGATTCCAGTTTCCTTCTTTTTTGTACTCAAAGTGATAGTTTTCACGAAACATTAAAAATTGAGAGTGGGGTCTCACTCAGTCCAATCAAAAAAATGATCTTTTTCTGAGTTGTTTTTGAAAACCCGTCTAATTTTTCAAAAATCAATTTTTTCCATGAAAAAATTTTGCATTTCCTGTAAATACAAACTGGAATTCGAACATAGCAAATAAAAAATTCAAATATTGAAAGCAAATTCAAAAATCGAAACTTGGACCAAAATATTTTTGGATAGAACGCTGTGAGAATCCACTCTGATTCTTCAATATGTTCCGTAAAATCTCACTGTCACTTTGAGTAAGAAAATCGATTTTACATCAATCGAAATTTTTGCCATCCAAAATTGTCCTGTATCCAAAAAAATCACACATAAAAATGCCATCAATCAATAGAAAGAAAATCAATAGAATTCTTATAGAATTCCAACAGAAATTCAATTAAATTTCTCAAAGTAAGGACTATGGTTTTTCTTAAGAAAACCAACAGTTTTACATAAACATCTCATTCCTGGACACTCTGAGAAGTATGAGAAACAACAATTATTGTTCAAATCAATAGTTAAACTTTAATTATTGAATACTTATTGCACTGAAAAAATTAATAACTACCGAACTACGACGAAAACCAAACTCTAATTGGCGCCGAAATTATTGTCATTTTATTAACGATTTTTGGTGAAATGTTCCGATTTTTGAAAATCTAGGTTTTTGAGCAATTAACGATTGAAAAAGAAACGTTTTCTCGAATAAACCTCGTGAAACTGAAGATAACGCTATGCGTGCGATCTCATTTTGAACGGCTTTGCATGTTCTTTGAGTGCGCCAAAGAACTTTGAGTGCGCTAAGATATTGGGCTAAATCTAGAGCAAACAAAAATTATTGAAAAAAATAGAAATTGTCAAAAAATTGGAAACACCAGTAATTATCAATTTTTTTCTTTTTTTCAGTTTTTGTCTAATTGCCATTTTTTCAGAAAAAATTGGAACGAAAATCCCCAGCATCAACTTTGTTGGTCTGCTGATTTAGCGCGAATCTGCTCATATATATAATGAGTAATTTTAAAGGAAAAAGGTCTTTGATTTTTTTTATATCACTAGTTTATGGAATAAACTTGATTTAATAAATTAATATTTATTGGAACTTTCGCATGTAACTTTCTGCGGTCAGTTCCTCGAATTACTTTATTACTTTTTCTGTATTTCATTTCAAACTACATTCTTTAAAGTAAATAAAATTCGTCATGTCAAACAGAAGAGATTCAAATTTTCGAATTCTACCGTGCTCTCCCACTTTCCAATAGTATTACCCCCACTTTGCTGGGTGGAACGGATTCAGTCAAGCAAAGGGAATGGGTCTTTATGATCCGGATCGTAAAGGCCCATCGCCCGATACAATGTGCTCTATTCACTCCATTGAAACTGACTAATTGAGGTCGGGAGCACGATTTGCTCCCAGAGCAGACTTTGCCTGGCCCTGATCTAGATAACAAACATAAACCGTACTGTTTAAAGGACCTAATAGTCGAAAAAGATTTACAGTTAGAAGTGAGTCTCCTCCAAGAGAAATTAGGTCCAACAACATTGGTTTGCACTCCAACTATTACTAGCCTACACATGATGGAGGATGTCCTTTCTAAATTAGATGCTGCAGGATAAATCATCTGGAGTGGATCGCATTGTCAGGGAAAAATTCCATGCATCAATTGTCAAACACTCTAGAGGGATGCTGGGGAAGCATGATGGCATGTAACATGCCCACTCGTTGTTACGGGTCACAAAATCTGTGCGTCTTGTCGAAGAGCTCAGAAGACTGTGGCTCAGAGGGTCGAACGATTGAATAAAAACGAAACGTCAATGCAAAAGAGAATGCCCCTGTCTCCCAGAAGGCGTAAGCAATGGTTGACCCTGAGGATGAAAGTTCGGACACCATCATCCGAATGCAAGAATACTGTCAGAGAATGCTGTAATCGATTGATAAAGAAACAATCGAAATTTTGCTAATCGTGAGCATATTCTGTTTAATTTCAATACTTCACTATGTTAGTTTATAGTGAATATAAAAATACACGAGACCATTAGAAGCGTTTTATTTCACATTCAATCACCATTCCAACCGACCCCCATAAAAGTCACTCATTTCCTTGTTAGTTCCATGTTCCAAACGGATCAATGCTGCTGTCGCCGTCAGGAAAGAATGATCTTGGATCTAAGTGGTGAGAAACGTCGAGTCGGACCTAAATTCGAGAGAGTCGGGGTACCCAGCCACGATCATTCTTTTGTGGCGATACCTATAGCACCGCTGCACAGATTTCCAACATGTATCTGGCTAGGCTGAACCCAAAAAGGATAGACTACATTAGAGACTGAGTTCTTGGTGTTTGGACGACCCAAGCCGAAATGAATATCAACCCATGGGAGGGATGGGGGCACGGTCGATTGGCAGTAAAAAGGAATCGGGGTAGCGGGGCCTCGGCAGTCCCACTCCGGCTGCTTATTTTATGTTAAGTAAAATAAATTAACATTATAGAAAACTATTACTATAAATTGTAGAAAGCCATCGCAAAACTCATAAGGGGTAATCTGGCGGGTTCCGAAGGATGAGTCAAGCCACAGGGCTCAAATAATCTAAACCAATATATGCCGGTTTCCAAAATTTACATCACAAATGAATGTTTAGCGGGTAGTTAAGCCTTCCAATTGGCACGTGGTAGATTTGGGTTCGCAACCCACACAATTCTTTTTCAGTGTCAAATGGTCATGAGGGCCAGATGGAAAAGATGAGCCGAGTTTCCATAAGGGTCAAAAGCTATTCAACATCGAGCCATCTCAAGATGAAACAATAAAAGCATGCAGAACAATCAGATGTATCAAATGGTCTCAAGACTCAATAATTCTTAGTCACTCATTCTTCAGGGTTAAAAGAGGGTGAAAGGTCGAGGAGAATATGTCGAAGGTCGTACGATTGCTTTTAACCCTTATGGAAACTCGACTCATCTTTTCCATCTAGCCCTCATGACCCTTTGACACTTGAAACCGTTTCGTCATTTCACTCCTTTTTCTGGTTTGACCATTATCGGACCACTCAACCCTCATTTTGAATCCCGGAGATTTCATATAATAAAAAACCTGATGACAAAATCGTCATGTTCAACCCATCTTAGGGAATAATAATTATATTAATTTACATGAAATAGTTACTAATAAAGGATTCCGGAAGAAGAAAAAAAAGAAATGTGTGGGTTTTGAACGCAGATCTACCACGTGTCATTTGGAAGGCTTAGCTACGCCCTAAACATCCACTTGTGTATATTTTGAAAACCGGCATATATTCGTTTAGGCCATTTGATCCCTGTGGCTCATCCGTTGGAACCTACCAGATTACCCTTTATGAGTTTTCCAATGGTTTCCTATAATTTATAATAATAATTTTCTATAATATATAATTTATTGATAAAAGTGCAGCACACGTGACTTTATTATTTAAATATTTAAAAATTGTACTATATTCACTATTTAGATAAATTGATGGATTTCTTGATATCTAAACTTTTCAGTTTAATTTGTAGAACCCAAAGGGCAGATAGTAGAACTCATCTAAGTCGACTTGTAGAAGCTAAAATCTCAAACGTCTGACACCATCAAACCAACCTTCCAGAAACTTCTCAATCGTGCCCGGAAACCTATTTCTTTGGACACTGCGATCCTAATACCAAATCTTCAATAAAATCAAACAACTGAGATCACCACATTTCGCGTTACCCGAGGCCGCGACGTGGACGCAGTGGTGCATCGGCCTCAACGCAGAACCTAATACACCCCACATTACAATACGATACGTGGGATAATTTTCGACGATCATTTATTTAACACAGTGTGCCTTCTTCTCGAGTACACAAAACAACACTCCGTCTGTTCCCTCAGACACCCAATTCCGCTACAACTTCTAGTAGCAATGTATTAAATACACACGAAATTGATTTGTGACTCTACCAATTTCTGTCAACACCAAGACAAGCACACAGGTACCCGCTACTCTTCTCGAATACACACAGTCCCTATCGATTGAATTTCAAGGTGGACCCACTGGTTTCTAGCTTTGGAATATTAATTCAATACTCCTTGTTATTTCGAAAATTAAATGTTTCATGTATAGATTTCAGAGTTATAAATTATAATTTAAATTTCAAAAATTTCAAAAATAATTTCCTCTACATCATTAGTCCATTTTGTCACCAGACAATTTGACAGCGACTCTGCTAATGAATAGCTTTTAAAAGTATAAATTACTCTGATTATAACTATTACAAATTTGTAAAGATTAAAGTGGAGTCATATGTCATGCACATTTACCGCTAGCGGTAAAAGTGCAGCACACGTGACTTTATTATTTAAATATTTAAAAATTGTACTATATGCACTATTTAGATAAAATAATGGATTTCTTGATATCTAACCTATTCAATATAATTTGTAGAACCCAACGGGCGTTTAGCAGAACTCATCTAAGTCGACTTGTAGAAGCTAAAATCTCAAACGTCTGACACCATCAAACCAACCTTCCAGAAGCTTCCCAATCACGCCCGGAAATCTATTTCTTTGGACACTATGATCCTAATATCAAATCTTCAATAGAATTAAACAACTGAGATCACAACATTTCGCGTTACCCGAGGCCGCAACGTGGACGCAGTGGTGCATCGGCCTCAACGAAGAACCTAATACAACCCACACTACAACATGACACTCGGGATAATTTTCGAAGATCATTTATTTAACACAGTGTGCCTTCTTCTCGAATACACAAAACAACACTCCGTCTGCTCCCTTAGACACCCAACTCCGCTACACCTTCTAGTAGCAATGTATTAAATATACACGAAATTTATTTGTGACTCTGCGAATTTCTGTCAACACCAAGACAATCACCCAGGTACCCGCGACTCTTCTCGAATACACGCGGTCCCTTTCGATTGAATTTCAAGGTGGACCCACTGGTTTCTAGCTTTGGAGTATTAATTCAATACTCCTTGTTATTTCGAAAATTAAACGTTTCATGTATAGATTTCAGAGTTATAAATTATAATTTAAATTCAAAAATTTCAAAAATAATTTCCGCTACATCATTAGTCCATTTTGTGACCAGACAATTTGACAGCGACTCTGATAGCGAATAGCTTTTAAAAGAATGAATTATTCTGATTATAACTATTACAAATTTGTAAAGATCAATGTGGAGTCACATGTCATGCACATTTACTGCTAGGAATTTCCTATAATATATAATTTATTTTACCTGACAACATAAAATAAGCAGCCGTAATGGGCCTGCCGAGACCCCGCCTCCTCGACCTCACGAGGTGTATCGCAAGCCTACTCACACAGATAGGTATCTCAGTGCTACCTCCCATCACCATCCCTCCCAGAAAAACTCCGTCATTAGCTCCCTACCTTAGTGGAAAACCATAAGACAGAGGCGTAACATGCCTGATCAGAATTTCGGATCGGACTTGATCAGTTTCTGATCGAGACCTGAACAGAATTTCCACTCGGTTAATGTACAGAGCACTGACAATCTCTCAACCCTCCAAAATCAACAGTGAAGTAGAACATTTTGAAAATGCTCTAACGAAGAATGGATATAGCACCCAACAAATTCGAAACATCGAGCAGAAGCTACGGAGTAAGCTCTCATCTCTCCAAGAGGAGACTAATCCTAAGGAAAACCAGGAAAGACCTAAAGTGGCCGTTCTCCCCTATCTGAGAGGCACAATGGACCGCATAAGCAAAGTACTCGGCAAACATAATATCCGAACGATTTTCGAACCCCCAAAGAAGATCAGTCGAATGCTGCCAAGTGCGAAGGATCCAAGACCACCCGTGAGCACACCAGGAGTCTATGAGATTCCCTGCTCATACGGAAAAGTGTATATTGGAGAAACCGGAAGGAAGATCAGTAAACGGGTTAAGGAACACCAGCGGTGTTCCAAATACAGTTGCATAAAACAGTCTACCCTGGCCAAACACTGGATAGACTTTGGATATACTATCCAGTATGATCAAGCAAGAATGTTGGCCAAATCTCAAGGATATTTCGAAAGGAGATATCGAAAGGGTCTGGAGATCCATAAAAACCCTAACAACCTCAACAGAGGCAGAGGATATCCAGTGAACTCGATTTGGAAAACCGTCCTCCCGGTTTTTTTATTGATCAGCTGATCAATTAAAAAACATTAATCCCCCCCCCCTCCTCAAACCCCCCACCATTGCATGGAAGGGCATATAAGGACTATCTCCAGAAATCGGAGCTCAGAATCGGAGCTCATAGCCCTGAAGATGCAGACTGCAATGTTTGCGAAACGTCGGTGCAACGCTGAAACCAAACGCGGCATCCATCCGGAAGCCAATGATATCAATAATCATGGCCGCGAAAGCCTCAAAACTAAGAATTGAGAAAGGGTTAAATAAAAAAAACTAAAAACCAGAAAATTGAAAACTAAAAACCCCCGACGAAAAAGTTATCCTTGAGTAGTTTAAAAAAAGGAAAATAAAAACTCAAAATTTTAATTAGACGAATTTTAGAGAAACTGAAATTTCTTTTGTAACAAAAGAAACAACAGAAAAAAGATGGAGAAATACATAGTCACAAAAATATTGGTGTCCCCCCGACTGTGTACGAGGAAATTGTACTATTAACAAAATTAAAAATTTACCCCAAATTCAATGTTAACAGATTGATTTCAATAAATATTCATTAATAGTGGCTGTAGTGGTCACGCGGGGAGTGTTTGGCTCCGGCGGTCATCAAAGCCTAAGCAGCGTTCAGTCTGCCCAGTACTTGGATGTGTCTCCGCTTAGGCACACCTAACCGCATGGGGACTACAGTCGCTAGGCACGAATGTAGGGAACCACTGTGCCCATTGAGTCAGTGTGACCAATGGGCACAGTGGAATCCTGCATTATCGGCCGGCTGCACGACTGAGGTATTCCATGGTTTCCCTGGCAGTCCAATCCCGAATGGGGTGCAGTTGGGGGTAAAGTAAGTCGGCCGATGGTAACGCAGATAGGGAAGGGAACAAAATGTAAAAACCCGAAAGGGTATACATGTAGAACTAAAAATATAAATATTTATTAAATAAAACTGATGGTGTTTGCATTGCTCCGATTTCAATATCGCGTAGCGCATCAGAGCCTCCATATACACTGGCAGTAGCGCCGCCCGTGGCGAATGGCGAGCCCAATGGAGGAAGTTATTATAACGACCTTGAAAATCGAAATATTGGTATTTCATCATATTTCCACGTTTCATGACCCCTAAAATTATTCTATGGTGTTTTTGGAGGGGTCCATGTATGTACGTGTAGGTGGATGTTTCTTTTTTACTCTGTCAGAGAATGCATATACGCATCCCCGCTTGAAGACGGAAATGGATAATTTCCGTCTTCGAGTGGGGTTTATCAGACTCGGATCTATGATCAGTACCCACTATACTCCTGTCAGATTTATTCTCACTAATCTTCGATTCTCATGCGGCGCCACCATTAAGTATTACTTCGCGAGAGAGATTTCACCCATTTGCTCGTCCCCCTGTATCGCTAGGATATTGAGTGTGGGTAGGAGGTTTCAAAAGATTTCTCGCCTAGACTGCAGTTTTGCGCTTGCGTTCCTCACTTCTGAGCTCTTTCATCACTTCTGCCGCAAAGTTGCTCGTTGCGTCCCAAGCTGCCTGCGATGGTAACATTACTTCCACTAACTACCCAGGAGCAACTTTTTTTTTAAGAACAGATTCCCAAGTACTCCGTCTGTCGCTGAAGCGTGGACATGTAAAAAACAGATACTCCTTCATCCACTCTTGTACAGACTGGGCACTTCGGGGAATTCTCATGTTTGAATTTATAAAGATACGCCCGGAAGCATCCGTGTCCTGGGAGCATTTGTGTCAGGTAGTAATTAACCGAACACCTACCTGTCGAATCAGACGGTAAGTCCATCTCTCATTATCAAGGTGTCCCAGTGTAGCTGTTATTGATGCAGGCTCTTACGCCTCTCTTCTGCGCTGAGTTCTACTGCCCTCAGTATTCACGATGCCCTCTGCTCATACAGAGACGTTCGTTCTTCGACCACTTCTTCTATAGGGAGGATTTCGGGGAAGACGCACACTGCGTTCTCGAATACCATCAATAAACTGGTGCAACCTTTCGCCGGGATTCCTGCATCTGTAGTGCATCGATCCAGATGGTAATACCGTACGTAAGCAACGACGTGACCACCGACGACAGTAATGCTAATCTTCTCTGCTTTAGACCTCCTACGTTGGACATAAAGCACAATAGGTTAGCTGACACTCGAAGCGGAGCACGGCCTCCGTGTTGTGCTCCGCCAGCTGTAGGCCTGCGGTGAACATCCAGCGACGAATTGCTCTGAGGGTCATGTTAAAAACAAGTTTGACCTCCTCCAGTTGTTTCCCCATGATAACTACAGCCACATCATCTGCAAACGCCCCGAGATTTACCTCAGTGGCAGTGTCAGTTTCAGAAGCCCATCGCACATGATGCTCTGCAAGAGAGTGGCGCGGTTTTTTTGGCGCCACACACCCAATTGATGTTAAAAGACACCCAAATTTAGTATTTTCTAGGTGCGCCAAAAAGTCCGGCGCCAAAAAGTCCCGTACCTTGATACTGAGTCCTGCAGCACACCTCCGGTAACTTTGTACTCTTTGGGGCCACATTCCGTGTCGTACTTAAGAACCCTTCAAGGGAAAGATAATTATCCACCATATTTCGCACGTACATTGAATTCTACCAGTACGTTGATGATACAGTTCCACCTGGCTGAGTTGAAGGCGTTCTTGATGTCCAATATTGCTACTAGGCAGTAGCATTTCTTTGTGCCTCTGAGCCATCTTGTTCCTCAAATCGCTGCCCTGGTGGTATCGACGACAAGATTGATGATATCGAGAGTGAATCGACCTCTCCGAAAACCGTAGTGGTTTTCGGCTATCAGCGGTTCGACAACTGCTTGTATGCTCTTATGGATAATACATTCGAGAATCTTACCAGCTGTATCAAAGATACAGAGGGGACGGTAGAATGACGGTTCATCCGACGGCTTTTTCCCTTGCGTAAGTAAGACACGCCTCTGTTACTTCCCCTTGGCAACGAAGGTCCCCCCTGAGACACTCGCTGGATGCGTCCAAGAACAGTCTCGACTTCGCGTGGATGGCTGATTTCAGTGTAATATTCGAAGCTCCATCCAGCCCAGGAGCTTTGATGTTATCCACTCTATTGCACGCCTCCATCATTTTTTTCTCAGTTATTGGTGAATCCATCAGATCCTCTCTTCGTTCAACAGAACGATGGAGCTCTGGCTATTGCGGGAACAGCACTGTGATGACTTTTCATGAGTTTCGAACACGTAGACGTCTGATTTTTAAATGGCGTCATTACGACCTTGTATGTATGGCCCAGCGGGTCACCTTCCGCTTCTTCGAGGAGCTCATTCCATCATTGCTTCTTGTTGCACTTTACGGCTTTGTTGAGTTTTTTGCATACCTTCTTGTATCTTATCTCCAACTCCTCAGAATTTGGCTTATTACGGCCACGTTAGGCCGATGCTCTGGCTGCGTTGCACTTCTTGTGCAAAATGGCGATGGCGTTGTTCCACCAGCATATTGGTGGGTGCCAATTGCTGGCCCGTTTCTTGGGTATGGTAGCAGCACAGGCTTCAATAATTCTTCGTATGATGTCATCGATTGTCTCCTTAGCATTCCTTAGCCACCGGAAAGTACTGCATTGCATCCTCTACTAGACAATCTAGGAAGTCCGCAAACTCATCAATAGCATGGCAGGGAGTATCAACTGTAAAAATAGTTTCCATCAATTATGGCTCCCGCAAAGCCATTCTGCATACTACTGCATACTACACATATAACCAGATAACAGCCTTTTTACTGCTGTCAGTACATACAAGTTGGCATCCAAACCTGGGTTTCTGCCCAAGATGTCGGTATTGCTCTGAGGTCATCCCCACGTCAGGTTTCAGCTCCCACACTGTTTGCGTAAGCAGATTATATGCGGTTTCGCAGTGATTGAGGTTAAGCTGCAGCACCTTCATCGATGTTTGTTGGTGAGCTTCTGGAGTACCTTCTTGTATGTTGAGCATCTACTGCTACCAGCAATATGGGTACTATTGTCGGTATTGCCTTTCTTAATTCACATAGCACACCGGGGCTCCTCCCTGCAATGTGCGACTTTGTGACTTTGTCTCTGCACACTTAATTAAGAGCTTTGATCGGTCAACTATGCTGCTGCATTTAGTGGCAAGATGTCCATCGTGTCGGAACTGGAAGCACTTGACCGGCCCCTCCACTCGTCTTGCGCGGCAGTCCACCCACCCTATCGTACTTTTTCTATACTCGCCCAGGATCTTCCTCGCTGCGCTTGCTACTAAGATCACTGCGGCGGCTTGGCTTACTGCTATATACCTAACGTAGGGATTTGATCGCTCCTGGACTGATCTCCTCCTTCGTCATCGTCTCGACGAGGTCTTTGATCTCCAGTTCCTCTTGTGGTTCTTTACCAAGTACCTCAGTCTCATGTCCGAGGAGTTCGGAAATGGTTTTATGCAGCTGAAAGGCTCCGTCGCATGAATTCTTGCTTAGGACGATAAGCATATCTCCTGATGTGATCCTGCGCAGTTTGTCGACGGATTCACGGACCTGGTTGATAGGGACGCCCCATTTCACCCGGCCGAGGATATCGGAATACTTCTCCTTATCCTTTGAATAAATCATCAATGCATTTCATCTGGGCGTTGACTTCCAGACCTTCTTCTTGAAAGTCTTCTTTTGACGTGGCGACGCGGAAGGCTGTTTTTCTTGTCGCTTCTTCTCTTTCTTATTTTTTACCGTTTTCCAGACTGGTGGCTTTGCCGGCACCTTCAGTGGAATCACACTGCAAGCCGCATCCTGCTGCTTTGGCTTCTTCGGTGTTTGTCCCTCTGTTCCAGGGAAGCCCTTCGAGCTTCGTTTCCTACACAATGCTTTGCGAAGATTCTGATATGTAACGGTCGATTCCGCTCCCCCGCTCCCGCTCTATCTGTATCATTTAGCGTCGATTCCGAGTTCGACCAAGCGCGCCGTAGTAATGTTGTTCATATATGTGCCGAGTTATTGGCGACATCCGAATTTGACGCTCGTACTTTCTCCAAGTCCTTGAGTCTTTAAACGATGTCAATGATCGCTAACATCCTGAACTTTAGCTCTTTATGTACATTTGACTTGGGCTGCATATAGCTCTGGAATCCGCTTCTAGGGACGCGTGCATGGATGGTTCCACTTCTTCTGTTGTCGGGCTGACAGCCCACCTCCACTTGTTTCATTTGAACCCAAGTTGTCTGCCCTAGTTTGACCAATGTCCGTTGTGGGTTTAATACCGCCACGGCGACCATCATCTCTATTTAAACTCATTTTTATTTTTACGAGTACCTAGGGAAGTCACGGTCCACTGCAAACAGAGCCCCGGATGTTGGAGTACGACCGCTTAATATACCTGGGGCAGGAGACCGAGCGCCCATCTACCAACTCAGCACGGTAAACACATCGACATTAGAAGATTTAGGTCCGCGGAAACTACGTTATTGTCCCTATCCGCCTCAGACATTAGATGAGTTTCCCCCTATCCGCCTCCTAACGATGCCCTGCGTGGCCATTTACTCTGCCTCTGCTTGAATGCAGGGTCGCAGTGTTTTTCTTTCAGTTAGAGAGAAAAAATGCTCTTGACACACACACTCGAGGTTGAAGATTCCCGGAGTGTAGTGTCCGGCTCGGTCTGGCCTAGATGATGGTGACCACGGGCCGCCCTGGTTGGTGAGACCTGGTTTGTATTGACTCGGCAAATTTGAAACCCATATGGACAGAATAAAAGACTTCAGTTGGCCGAAGTCATTGCTACTTTCCTCTCACTTGTGCTCCTCCTTCTTCACCTTGTTCTTCTTCCTCTCCCCTTCAACTTGATACAGGTCCTTCAAAATATCCGTTGCGAAAGAGCTGGTTACTTCCCAGGCTGCCTCCGAGGAGAGTATAGTTTCGTCCAGATCCTCAGGCTGGATCCTCCCTCCGAGTAAATTTCCCTTGAAGCGCAGGCATGCAAAGAAGACGGGCTCTGCGTCTTCGGTTACTCCTGTGCAGGTCGGGCACTCCGGGGAATCGTCAAATTAGAATTTATGAAGATAGACCCGCAAGCACCTGTGTTCTGAGAGCATCTGCGTGAGGTAATAGTTGACCTCTTCGTATGGCCGGTTAACCCAGGTGTCTATTTGTAGGATCAGGCGGTGGGTCCGTCTTCCCTTGGTCGAGCCGTTCCACTGAAGCTGCTATTTACACAGGCTGTTTGTCTTCTTATTCCTCTGCAACTCTTCTGCGTTCAGTGTCATAGACGTCCTCCGCTGATAGAGGCATCTTCGTTCTTCTGCTTGAATCCTAATAGGCAGCACTCCGGCGATGATTCAGACGGCATGAGTCGAGCACAGGACTACTGATTACTGACTACTGATCTTTTCGCACCGACGTGCTCTGCCTACTGCTTAAATGTGAGTCGAGCATTGATCATCACTTTCAAGTACCGGAGAGACGGTTGGGACGTGGTTTCGTGGTCATCGACTTTTTCTGCTGGTGATGAACAGTGCCACCGTCTTATGTTCTGCCAACTTCAGCCCGATTGAAATTCTTCCGAATGTCATGTCCAAGCTAGTAGTGATTCGCTCCAGGTGTTTGGCAACGATCACAAGAGCTACGTCGTCCACAAATGCAACGAGTGAACGAAGGAACTACCCTTCGGTAGTAATAGCTCCAGCAGGCCGTCGTACATGACGTTTCAGAAGAAAGGCCCTGTACTGAGCCTTGAGGAACTCCATCGGTGACTCTGTATTCCCTGAGACCGTCTTCACTATCATACTGCAGGATCCTATCTGCAAAGTAGCTGCCCACAATCCATCTCAGGTATCCTGGCGCGATCATCCGCTTAAGCGCCTCCATGATGTCCCAATTGGCGAAGTTGAAGGCATTCTTCATGTCTAATGTCGCCATCACGCAATACACTTTCGAACCCCATTTTCATCTCGTGCCACATATCGCTTTGCGGGCAATTCACACGACCAAGTTGACATCGACGTGCTCTGCCGATCAGCCAACTGTGATTCGACTTTCTATGTTTCGATTTCTTCGATCCTATTGTGGAGGATGTGCTCCAGTATCTTTCTGGCTATGTCCAGCAGCAGAGAGGACGATAGAACGATGGTTCATGCGGTGATTTCTTCCCCTTGGGGATGAGTACCAAGTTCTGCTACTTCCACTTGACGGGGAAGATTCCTTCCTGAAGACACGCCTTATACCGATTTAGGAATAATGCTGGTGCTGCGTTGATATCCGCCTTCAGAGCGAGGTTGGGAAGCCGTCCAGGCTTGGGGCCTTGTCGTTACCGAATTTTCCACAGGCTTCTAGCAGTTGCGCTTCAGTCACAGGTGGGATCGTCTGTATGTCGTACTGCTCATTGTGAAAGTCGAGTTCCTGCTGTTGCGGAAATAGCACAAAGGCGATCATCTTCAGCAGCTTGAAGCACGTAAGCCATGACATCAGTTGATTCTCCACCCTCGTCATCACTGCCTTGTACGATCTACTCCAGGGTCACCCTCCACTTCATCCAGAATTTCGTCCCAGCAATTCCTCTTGCTGTACTTAATGGCTTTGTTGAGCTTCCTGCGTGCCTCCTTATATATGGCTTCCCGCTGTTTGGAGTTCTGTCTCTTTCTACCGCGCTGTGCCACTCTCCTGGCTTTAACGCAGTCTTTGCGGAGGTTGGCAATGGTGTCGTTCTATCAGTATACCGGTGCAAGCTTGTTTGCACTACGCTTTCGGGACATAGTTGCATCGCAGTCTTCGGCGACTCTCCTCATAGCCTTCTACGCGTTCCTATTGGCATTGCTTCCACTGGCTGGATGATTATCTAGGGCCTCTTGGAATAAGCTGGCATCAAATGCGCCTGCCTTTCAGCTAAGAACTTTTTTCTTCTTGGGCGATCTCCGAGTCCTCCGGTCGGTTGATACCTCCCCGAGAATTGCACGATGGCCACTGGCAGTGTAGATCTCCGTCACCTTCCAGATGCAGTTTCGCCTTGTGAGGTTGCTGCTCAGGAAGGTGATGTCCACAATTAAGCTCGCCTCTGTTCTTGCGAACGTCGGTTAGTCGCCACTGTTCAACAAGAGCACATTCAATGAGAACAGGTCTTATAGTAGCACTTTTACTTTCGCCTTGATCTCCTTGCTACCCCAGTCGACTGCCCAGCCGTTAAAATCTCCGACGATGGCCGCTAGAAAGTGGTGCTTCGCATCCTCAGTCAGTTGATGTAGGAAGTCCATGAACTTGCCGATGGTGATCCTGAGAGGTGCGTAATAGCTGTAGAAATGAATTCCATCCAGCTTAGCTCTCACGAAACTATCTTTCGCACTATTGTCCACGCTCTAAAACGGGGATTTACTGCAAGACCAGATGACAGCCTTCCTCGTAACATCTGATACCTAGGGTTGAGTACTTCGTTGCTTGTATGGCTCTGAGATGATCAGGAAATCTGGCAGGAAGCAACCCCCGGACTTTGGAAGAAACTGGCGGGCCAGGTGTCGTAACAATGTGATGAATTGCACTATGCTTGCAATGTCCCAACACCCCGTCAGGCCTCGTGATTTGAGAAAACTCTGAGAGGACACGAAGGAATGGAGAATCTCCAACAACAGCCTTAACAGAACCAACACTAACGTTCTTACGCCGCTCACACACAGCAGCACAGCCCGTCGTGGAATCAAACAACTCCTTATTCCTAAGATTCGGCAACAAACCGAAATACGTCAGAAAATCTGCACCGATTATGAGCAAAGAGACATCCGCGACCACAAATCGCCAAGTAAAATCTCGTCGGAGCCCAAAGTTAAGAGTCGAAAATACGCAACCAAACGTGGAAATATGAGACCCGTTGGCCGCGAAAAGCGAATATTTATACTTCTCAACTCCTCCTTTCAAATAGCTCTTGGGAAATACACACAAATCCGAGCCAGTATCAATCAAAAAACGAATCTGAGAAGTTTTATCTGTGACAAAAAAATGGTTTGTTAGAGGAGAGGGGTCATTAACCGCCGCTATTTTTGTACAGCAAAAATTTTCACAATGGTGCTTCGTAGTAGATTAGAAAAATGGATTGTTTCACGCAATATTATACCTCAGTGTCAGGCTGGCTTTGTAGCCAAGCGCAGTTGCTTAGATAATTTGTTCACTCTGTCATCAGCCATAAACTTCCAGTTGAGATTGGATAAAAGGAGGGTTTACGCTCTATTTGTTGACTTTCAAGCGGCGTTCGACTCTGTGAGTCACAAAATTTTATGGTTGACCTTGTACAATCTAGGTATCAGCGCGAAATTTATTAGAATTATAAAAGACTCTCTACGATAATGCAAATTTGAAGGTCAAACAGGGGGCCTTGCTCTCCGAATCCATCTGTATCACTGAGGGTGTACTCCAGGGGGAATCCCTGAGCCCCCTCCTTTTTATACTATTCATATCCGATATTGAAGTCTTTTTTCTGGAAAGGGGGGCAAAGGGAATCCCACTGGATAGTCACCACGATCTCTGTCAGCTATATTTCGCGGACGACATGGTCTTTGTTACTGACAGTGAAATAAATGCGCAAAAGCTGGCTAATATTTTGTATGATTATGTCAAATCGAAGGGCCTCAAAGTTAACTTGAAAAAAACTCAACTAGTTATTTTTAAAAAGGGGAGAGATTCAACCAAAATAGCTCCCATCTGGTATGGGGATGAGAAATTTGATCGTGTCAACTCCTATACCTATCTAGGAATTGAGTTTTCAAAAACAATGTCTTGGCTTCCAGCCACTCGTAATGCAATACAAAAGGCGAAAGTTGCCTCTGGGGTTGTACAAAAAATCTTGTCAAGAGCTAGATCTGACTCCTGGCTTAGCAATCTGAAACTATTCCACAGTATTGTTTCTTCAACGTTGACTTATGGCACATCAGTATGGGCTTTCAGGCACATGGATCTCTTAGAGCCTGCTCAACTCTTCTACTTTAAAAGAATTTTTCAATTGCCGATGTGCACGCCGAGCTATTTGCTAAGGCTGGAGTTGGGTCTGGCTCCGATTGCTGTCAGAATTTTTTACCTTACACTGGGATGGATAATTAAAATTCTCGAAATGGAAGACTCGCGTCTCCCAAAAATTTGCTATTTGCGGCACCCTGCTCTTTTTAGAAATCGACCCACTGGTATGAACGAGAAGAGCATTAAAAACTATGATATGTATAATTGCATCTACCAAGTAAATTTTTTTATGGATAAAATATCAGCTTCGGATATGTGGGACAGCATAGATAGTTCACATTGGAGGCGCGAGAAAGACAATTTGGTTTTAAGTTTATCAAGATTTTATAAGCAGGAGGATCCGAGAAGAGCGCATAAGTCTGAGAGTATTCAACTCATTATCCCGCGTTCTCTGGACGATGGTCCAGCCCTCTATTTACTTGCTAGATCACCCTGGCCTTATATACGTACAATGGCCCACACCAGACTCTCGACTATCCACTCTCTCACTTTCTCATTCAAGGGTGTTTTTCATAAGATTGTCCCTGTGGAGAAATGTAATTTGTGTAATTTAAATGAGGTAGAATTTTTAGCCCATATCTTTCTACGCTGCCCTTTCTATTCAGCTCGTCTTAGATTTTGGTTAAATTATATGTCTGTGCAATTTATAAACAATGCTGCTGACATCGATTGTGACAATTCCCTTATTGACTTACTTCACACTAATCTTAGAGATGTAAATGCGATCAGAAATGTACACAACTTTGTTAAGAATGCGATGAAAATTCGAGCCTTCCATCTTGAATATTAAATGAGAAAAAAAAATATATATATATGTATAAAGGTAATGAAATGCTCTGCTCCGCTGTTTAGTTTAGTATAATATTAATGTCTTGTTTCTGTATATACTCGGTCTTACGTATGACTTCTTTTTGCAATCTGCTGTTAACTTAAATTAAGCCCAAGGCTAACATTGTCTATTTTATTATGAAAATGAATTTATGTATGAGAATTTAAATGTACCCCCCCCCCTGCCATAGGGTTTTATCCCTGTGGGGCAGGTATCAATAAATAAATAAATAAAATAAATTAATTAACCGCCGCTAACTCCCCTACCGGGAGTTTCCCTGATTGCGTCGAGAATCTGGACCCGTCTAACTACAGGGATCAAAGCACTTAGCTGCTCTCTCCCTAAATCTGTTGTAATACCAACATAAACGACCGTTGTTATTGTCGCTGCCATCGGACCCAGAACCTCGATTACGTGAACGAGAGCGGGAACGAGAACGAGAACTCTGATCGCCAGACTGCTGACGGATACAAGACGACAGTGCAGGAACCTGACGCGACAAATCCTCAATACGACTAGCCAACGTTGGTGGGAGAGGAGCTTCAGGTGCTGGCTTCAAAACCTCCGCCAAATGAACACCACCAACGACTTCATGGATGCTATCAGCTATTTGGCCCAGCTGCTCCATTGGCAAATTCAACTGAGTGACGAGAGCTGCCCTAACAACCTCTGGAAGATGGTCCAACCACACAGTCTTAACGACATAATCTGAAACTGTAAGATCGTATTGTCTAAGATGTCGAAGGACCTCCAAAGTACGTCTGTCACCCAGCTCCTCACCAGCAAGCAGTTGATGCAACCGAACCTGTCGAGACTGCGAAACTCTCGAAACCAGAGCAGTACGAATGGCTGTATAAGGATTAACAGCTGGAGATTCCCCACAACCCAACGAAACTTGGTTACCTCGGTAGTAATCCTAGACAGGGCAAACTGCCCCTCCAGTTGATGAAACCAAAGCTCAGGCTGATCAGGCCAGAACGTCGGAATGCGAGCTGTAATTCGACCCAAAGCAGCTTGCAACTGGTTACCATCAGCTTCTGCTCCAGCGTTGCCTTGCAGTTGCTGCAACTGCGCGTGCAAAAACTGCTGCTGCTGCAGTAATTGCTGAATTTGATCCTCCAATGGCACCTCAAGATTTATTTCAGGCACATCAGCCATTTTAAATTTTTAATCACACACCCGTGTCACCTTACAAAAAACCGGAACTGTCATTAAATGAAATTTTGATATTAACCCCAGTGCGACACAACGTCCAACAGGTACCCTGCAATGCACCAGGTTAGAGCTGACACGAGATACAAAACGCTAAAAATGCTGACGCACGTGGCCAACGATGCCGGAGAACCAGAATTTAAATATAGCGTCACGCGCGCGAGGTACGACGCTGTAGGGGTCCACACGAGAGCTACAACGGCCCGGCGCTCAAAAACCGGCCGAAATCTCACCCCACGCGACGCTACGGGATTCACACAACCTAGAAAAAACTCGACGCCACGACGCCGACACCGAAAAATGCTCAAAAATGCACAAAAATGCATCCTTAACACACTCCCAATCACTGTTACGAACAGCTGAAGCCCTCTAAACAGGAATTAAAAACCCCCGGATTAATCACGACCGGAAAAAACCACGTGAATTATTGAAATTAATTACAAGATTAACGAAACCACGCGGCCCGGAATAAAACCAGAGACCTTATAAACCCGTTTGACACTTCTCAGGGCACTAAACAACAATTAATCCACTAAAAAACCAACGATCGGGGTCAGCACATGAGGGGATATTAGATTTGGTGGATGAAATAATTAATAAACCCTCATTAACTGAATTAGATTTATTGCTTAGAATAAATGGCGTGATTGGGAGCGCGAGAATACCAACGTGAGTGATCCCACATGGGAACAACTCGGGAGAGCGATGCGCGACGAATGAATGACGGTCCATAGGTGAATGTCCATGAACAGACTTGCGCGGCAAAATTAGAACTCGCGGATCGCCACAACCTCTTATGGTGCTCAATAGTTTCGGCACACCGATTGCGAAATACAGGTAAACCCAAGGTTTCGGCCGTCCTCGGTCTTCTTTTAAAAATGAATTTCACCTCTCTAAAGTTAACATACCCGTTCTATCAATTTGAAATGCAAAACTGTTCAAAAAATATTGAAAGTACCTTTACAAACAGGGGTTTTAGGGTCGATATTTTGAGTGTCGGCGTCGTCGAACTCGTCATAGAGTCTCGGGTCTTGAACACTGAGGCGAGGTATTATCCTGCCACTTCTTATGAATTAAATGATTACGTATATTTAAAACGGTTTGTAAGGCACAGTTCTACGCCTGAACGTCCATCTTGTTTTTCATAGCTTGGAGGTAACACAGTCTTTTTTTCATTCTGCAGACATGTATTGTTTTTAAAATCCGTCTCTGTACCCAAATTTATGGTCTCTCGTGCAGATAAGTTCTGGAGATATACAGCCTCCTCACCACCAATAGTGAAAATACAGCGAGCATTTCTGCACAGCTCTTTAATATTATGTAACGCGTCCCGCACTTCTGTATCCCCATCATGCCACTCGATTCCGTGATTGTTATTTGTGAGTCTATTGTTCATCTCACGCCGGCAGGTAGAAAGGTCCAAGTACGGATAAGATGCATTCAAAATCCAGGGCGAAAAAAAAACTCCCTCAGTATCAGCAACAGCAATTTCTTTTGGCAAGAATTTCTAATTTATGCCACGAAAACCTTGGATAATGACAGCGACATCCATGTTGATGCGATCACCACAAGAGACTTTTTTATAATGAATAAGCCAATAGGTAGATAAAGTAATATATCTGATGACGGAGGCGAGGGGAAATCGAGGTGGGGGAAATATGTCAGTATCATTTTAATGTTTCATTTTAATTAATTCTTCATTCACAGCGAAAAAGTTACAGATTTTTGCATTTCTGCTGCTACGTGCTTTCTATTCTTTGCTGCATCAACTGCCAAGCGTACTTCTTTAACAATTTCGCCGGTGTATAATGTGACAATTTGTCCAAAGAAATCAAAAAGATTGTCAATATTCACATTTTTATATGCAAGATTGTGACGAGTCATGTCAAACAAATGTTCAAAATATTTGAAAGTGGTTTTTATTATAATATCATACGACAACCACTTTTTTCTATTACACTCCATGATTTCCATCCACAAAAAAGTAGTTAAGCTGTCCACAACACCTTGCTTATACGTCTCTTCCGGTATATTCTTCAAATACTGCATAAGTTGAGTAATTCAGGTCTTCCGCCATGATAGACAGCGTATCGTGCTATTCAACACGTAGATATTCGCCTTGGCCCCAAGATCAGAGATGAGGATTGCTCTATAGCCGGACCTTGAACGGGTGAAACCAATTCTTTTACCTGGACTGCAGGATATCGATGTAAATTTTTCATCATCCTCCGATGATTCAGACTCATCAGTGAAATACTCAAACATGAGTGGTATATGTTCAGCCATGCTGCGCCATTCTAAAGGGGTCAGCGTGATCACTGTCCGGGGAAATGTGGCACTTATTCGCACCACAGGCGTGATAGTACCCTTTTCAGTCCACAATAAGCCGGTGGTCACTTGTTTTCGATGTACTTTATTGATCGACAAAGTATCCGCAAGTAATAAAGGCTGATCCGTGAAAGTCCCGCCAATTTAGTCGTTCCAACATTTTGCTTCTTCACCACGGGAGATGGGTTTTCTTTGTTTACAGAGGTGTCCTCTGCACTAGATTTACGTTTGGCTACAACATTTTGCGAGGAGAAACCTTCCAATTTCCCCTCAAACAATGGTAACTCTTGAAGGGGTCTATAATCCCCCGGACATATGGTATCCATAGGGGTAACATACGCGTTATCGTCAATCATGGTTGAGATGTCTGTTTGGAACATGGTAAGACTAATGTATATGAATATCACGCCATCAGTATTAACTTTTTATACTCACATACGGTCGCGCTGAGTGGGAGGGTAGCGCATGCGTATCCGTATTAACGTTAGTGCACATGTGTTACACATATACGGATTAAATGATAATTATTTTTTCATATCAATTTTTGCTCTTTTAATCATTTATTGACATTACTACCGTATAGACATGCAGATGGTGTGACTTATGCACCGGATGTATTGGTATTGTTCTATTATCCGCTCTGCCACAGTGGATGATTACTCAAGTGTTTCCCAAATTAGGACTCGAGACAATTTTTATGAAAACGGTTGACATGAATGTTTCATATTCAAATTTCTTAAAAATATATCAATAGGCATTTTCTATTCTGGAGATTGAAGGGGTGAGGTGAAAACCTCACATGTTAGTTCAATTTTTCACCTGATACAAGTTAGACCGATTTTATCATGTCATACTTTAACCGTTTTACTAACGATCTTGAAAGTGCGAAACAGGTCTTCCATTGACCTGACTTTCCGCAGGAAGAACACCCGTGGTGTTTGTGAGAAGCTGAAATTGTGTTATGAATCCGAATTTCGTATTTTGCGTGCTGCCAACTCGAAAGATTATTGGACCAGAATATACTCTCCTTTCGGGCGTGGAGCTGCATATGTTCCAAGGCCATGCTCTGTAATAGAAGCGCCTTATCATCCCGATTTTACTGACATGTACACATTCAAAGACTCGTTTTCTCATTTTCTCGTTTTCTCGTTTCCTCGTATCATCGTTTCTTCTCGCTTTTACTGCGAGATAGATGTTGCTGTGGAGGGAACACGACGTCAAGAATGGGAGATGACGGTGGCGCTGCTGTGGTTGAAATAGGCAATGCAGATGATCTAGTTTTTACGTACCTAGGGAGTTTTTTATATTTTTAGTTTGTTGTGACGTTTATATTTTATAGAATTTATTTCTTACTGGTTCAAATGAAGATTTTGTAATCAAATAAGAACATTTCGCTCTCACCTCACTGCTAATAAAACAATGAAAAGAATCGAGATGAAGTTAGTATCCAAAATGTCTTCACCGTGTTCTGATATTGTCGTTCCGCGCATTTCGTTAAAAACCAAATTTTTAGCGGAAATAATTCTAATGCGCTCACCGTTCCACATCTGTGTACGACCCGTGGATTGGGTAAATGCATTTTCAGAGATTGAAATGTATTTGAGCAAAAAATATCTCATTGACAAGAAAGGTCAAACAATAGCTGAAGTAAAAGTTAAAACAATGTGCGTTTTGAATTTTCCCGGTTGGGGCGCTGTACGAGGCGTCATCACATCTTGTGATTTGAACATGTTACAAATTTACCTGTTTGATTTGTGCGAAGCTATTTA
The DNA here is from genome assembly GCF_001412515.2 of Diachasma alloeum. NCBI lineage: Eukaryota > Metazoa > Arthropoda > Insecta > Hymenoptera > Braconidae > Diachasma > Diachasma alloeum. The sequence goes on from NW_021681730.1 coordinate 70,099, forward strand.
TATACACAAACGTCATGTGTTTTACTTAGAAGAAGAAGATTTGCAAGAGTTACCACCACTATTGTTTTGATGCAATTCAATTGGCTGCCAGCCCCCTTCTGAAATCGGTTGGGACTATAATGATATCTCTAATATGAACGAGTACGTATTTGCTTCCGGTATTGGTATCCTCAGGTCACGCTCCCCATGCATGATACTACGCAGAGCGGCTTAGAAAAGTAAATGCGCCACGGTTATATATTGAGCATTTTATGGAAAATGCATCATTCGATAATAGAGATGGCTAGTAGAAGCGAACGTCAAAACGGTAGTACTCGTAAAAAAAAAAAAACGGTAGTACTTGCCCCGATCGGCCTCAGGAGAAGAACAGACGAACAGGCGAGAGGCCGTAACACTACTCTCTGTAATAAACAATCCAGCCGCTGTCAATGGTTCCGGCGAACATTACAGTTCTTTATATTTGTCAATTAAAATATAAATTAATATTGAGTTGTATTGCTTATGGACGCATCAAAATCGGGACAACAAAGTGATATGGGCACGGTTCCACTGGCAACTGATGGTGAGTGAATTGTGTTCATTGTAATTATTCATTCCTTGACCTATATTTTCAATGCAGGACAAAACGAGGCACAGGCTCAGTACGATCCTCAGCCAGGACTCCATGGAATAGACGAAACACCCCGGGCGGTCGAACCCGAGCTATTTACTAACCCGCCACTAGTTGGAGAATCTAGACTGCATAAGATAAATAATAACATGAAAGAATTTAAACGATTTAAATCACTCAAGCATGAAATTCTATTCAATATATCGAAACCACCTAAAGATGTGTCTGACATTACTTGGATAAACTCGCTCGCTAAAGAAATTTTAGAAATAATTAGATAGCGCGCAGATCACGACGATGCGTGCGGCGCCCAACTCGAGTACACGCATGGAGAAGTGGAGCCAACGCGCAAGCGAACTTATCTGACACCGCGGCCGATATCCCTTATAAAAATCGAGGATATCGTAAAATTGCTTACACGCCTCTCGCAAAGTGGCACAGAAATTTCTGTAAATAGTAAATTCTTCCTTAATCTGCATTTTAGCCAAGAAAAAGTTTTGTTTGGTTTTTACTGGAAAGTTGAAATTTTTGAAAGATACAAAAATGAAAGCCAATTCAGGAATCTCAAATAAATGGGTATAGTACACAATCAGATTTCTATATGAAAAATGGATCTCAATAAAAAAAGGATATTTAAAAAATTCTCCATAACATAAAAAATCAGTAGAAGCAGGACCAACGTCCTTGGCGCGGATCAGCAGATGAAGGATTAGATTCATATAGACAGTGAGTAGAAAAAATCCGCGCCAAGAATGTTGGTCCTGCCCCTACTGGTTTTTTATGTTACGGACAATTTTTTAAAAATCCTTTTTTTATTGAGATCCATTTTTCTTATAGAAATCTGATTGTGTACTATACCCATTTATTTGACAGTCCTGACTTGGCTTTCGGCTTTATTTCTTTGTATCTTTCAAAAATTTCAACTTTTCAGTAAAAACCAAAAAATACTTTTTCTTGGCGATTTTTTTACAAAAACATTTTTTTTTAGGGAGATTTCACTCATTTTTTCAAATTAAGCACAGAATTATTTTCATATCATGAGGAAGTTGTTCTCTCCAATTCAACTCATTTGTTTTTTCACAAGAAAATTTACTGTTGAACATAGTAAAAATTGCGAGGCGGTATAGTAAAAAGTGGTTGAATAAAAGTAAAATTTAATTTGTCACGAGTAAAAATTCGTTTAAGAGAAAGCAAATTTAAAAATTGTTTCGGTATGGTCCTCTATTACTATGTTCACATTGTAATTTTTAATTTTATATTCTCTCCGTGTGGAAGACAATTATATGCAAAATGACCATTCAGAAGCATATTGCTAATTTATTAGCAAAAATAACTATAGAATACGAAGACAAAAACAATTCCCCACTTTTTTTTTATTGAAGATGTTAATAATTTCTTTGAATAATTACAAAATTGTTTTCGTGTTCTTCGTATCTCACCGTAACCTAATTTATAACATTTTTTCCCACGGAATTGGGAACACTTTCTGTTAGCCCTCAAAGTAAAATATATGTATATTTTCATTTCAATTTCAACTGTCCACGAACATTTAACACTTGATTACACAATATTCGATAAATAGCATTTCTGTCAGTTTTCCAAACATAAACCATAACCTCACAAACTATCTTCATCTCCGAGGTCCGGATATAGATATAACGAGAAGAAATCTGAATTTTCGACGAAAGAAAAAAAATAGAACACAGAGTTGATTTTTCGTTGTACTCCAATGAGTGATTCAAAGTGAGAAAAAAACATTTCCGTAGTTATCCACATGAAGAGTAGGGACCTATTCTCCATGGTTGTCCATAACAACATCACAACACAAGTTTAAACGCACTGGTGGCAACACTCCGATGTTCGACGTGAGGCTCAGTTGGACCGACGCTGCCAACGTCATAAACAAAAACTCATACTTTATAATATGAATCGCAAGAATGTGAATATCAAACCGTTGCTATGCGCGTATCTTCAACATTGTTAATCCAAATAATACAACAGTTACATCACTGAAAAGCTCGTAGACGATTTATATAGTGTAACTAAGGACGGTTTTTCGATTTGTCTTCCCGTTCTCATAATATTAAATGGAGATGATATAGAGGCAGTGGAAGGGGAAGTGACGTCGTGTATAGATACGCGGTGCGCTCGGCCTGATGTCAAAACTTTTCTTGGCCGATACGCTCCCGCATATCTCGACTGAAAATATGATTGGCGCCGGACGAAATCGAATTATAGCTGAAGGAAAATTTCCAGGGGTTCTCCAAATTATCAACAAGAATAATATGTATTTGGCAAGAACCGACTGTAATGGTTAGGTGGGTGAGGTGTTGCTCCGACGGACATCCAAGCTAAGCAGCGTTGAGCTGCGTTAGTACTTGGATGGGTGACCACTTAGGAACACCTCGGTCGCACAAAAATTGCGGGCGGTAGGTACGGTGTAGCGGCCTAGTGTCTCCATCTAGTCAGTGTGACAGATGGATATATTAGGGCACTGCACAATCGGCCGGCTGTGCGACTGGGGTTTTACATGGTTTCCCGTGCTGTCCTAGCTCGAATGGGGCGCAGAGTAAGACGGCCATGATACCGCAGATAACAATGAGAGGAAAAAGAAAGGAGGGGAGGCAGGCTAGAGGAGGGGTTTCAAATCGAGAATTACTTCGATAAAACCAGTAAAATAGAAAAAATAAAAAAATAAAAAAATAAAAAATATATTTGGCAAGATCGATTATCGTGGCAAAAGCATATTCTCTGAAAAAATCTGGTACTCTACCCGTTGAAGATTGGAATGTGATCCGTAGAGAAGGAACGACACAGACCTGCAAGGCTAATGCTTTGGTTAGAGCCTCGGAAGTTAGACCAACTCGAAATGCTTGTAGTATTGATGAAATCAAGGCATACCAACGATTTTTCTTTGGTTTTGGTACGAAAGCCTCTATATGCTTCAGTATAGTTCTTACCTCTGGTATAAAAGCACTTGATAAGATATACTTTTTCTTCGTTTGTAAGGTTACTCATTTCAAAGTACACGTAGTGCTTCTTGTAGCGTCTCAATAGAAACGGACAACACTCTAGTATATATCTAATGGACCTAACCTTCGTGGTCTCAGCAGGAAAGGAAAATATGTGAGTATACTTTAGGCAACTTCCCATTTGTCACCCTATAAATCAAGTTGGCCTTCATCCTGTCCTATCATCCAGATGGTATAATAGGTAAATTGAATACAACCAACTTTTGTTTGCATTTAATATAAATAATCGCATACAGTGTTGCAAATTTACTATTAAAAATGTGCTCTCAACATCCATACAAATTTATTTGTATGTGTAGATAATAAAGAGTTTCATTTTTAAAAAAACGAAAATGACGAATTGACACTTAATATCTCATGAGATAAAATCAGATTCAGTGAATCATTATTAAAAAGAAAAGAAATAAATAAATCTACTATTGTCAATTAACTTCAGGAAAACTGATATCATTCATAAGTGAACTGATTATCGTGGTTTGTGACTTGCCAATTTTGAGACAACTCCTCACGATGGTTGTGAAGGAGGATGTCAAGTCACTGAAAAGGTTTTCAATACCAATCTCTTAATAGGCACTTGGATGCTTCTAACGCGAATTCATTTCGAGTTTCTGCATTCTTTCAGTTAGAAAGATGCTTATAGCATTTGATATATCTGAATAATCAGTGAATTAAACAAAAATTGGAATGATAATTCCACTCCATCTTGTGGTTTACCGTCTTATACGTAACGATACATTCCTCACAAAGCCAATGTGCAGTTTTTTCATCTGAATGAACATATCACAAGTATCTCTCCAACTGCCAAACGAAACATATGTCAGACAGCTCCCCATTAAATTTGAATAACTTCAGAAAATTACTTGACCTTGAGATTATGTCAAAAGTTGCAATTTTCTCTTTTTGCATAAATTAATTATTAAATGAATCTTCATAATTTATTTTTATTTATAAAAATGCACAACATGGAATATACGCATGTGGTTATTTGGATGATAAAGTTTTTGTGTTGGGGTTTGTGTTTGTGTTGGTGTTTTTTGAAATGAAGAAATGAAGGAATGGCTAAAAATGGTACCAAACGTTTTGGAACGAATTTGGTCAGTTTTGAGGTCCCTAGGGCATAGGGACTATGAGTGAGGCTGAAATTTGATTAAAAAATTGAATATTTCCAACGGATTTCCAACAAATAATAACGAAAATCAATCGAGTATCTTGCAATTTCATGCCATATCAGTTCACAATACAATCCTTTAAACTATATAATAAAATATAAAAACAATAGAATATGATCTGTTATATCCTTCTGTACATCCTATTAAAATTTTCATTATTCCCAAAAATGAATCACCTTAAAAATTGTTTGAGAAAACGTTACATTCGTTTTCTTTAAGAGAATTAATCTCTCTGTAATATATGCACCGTCCTTTACCAGACCTAAATGATGATAATTTAACTTAACTTGAGAGCCCTGCATTACATGCGCGTGCCCTTTCCCCAGTGACAAAAAATTGGTGTTACTTTTTTGTCAGCAATCTATTTCGCGAGGGATAACCTTAAGCCTAGAAACAAGGATAATCTTTGCTTAAGATCCTAGATTATAGAAATCTTTGTTTTATATTTCTTTTTAAAAAGATATTTTCTATATCAAAATATATTTTCTTTAGACAGGGTGTCCCAGAACCCAACGTCCAAACTTTACCCTCAAGTTAGGGGTCAAATTCTGGATCGAAAAGTCCTGAGGACCTTTTCGATCGGAAGCACCCTTTGCAACTTCTTTAAATTTGAAGTTGGACGAATCAGGAGCGCGGCATAAACGGACGCCTGACGGTGAGTGGAATGTAAGAGTGTTGGTGGTGTCCCCACCATCGAGATACGCGGCAGCGTATCGGCCAAGAAAAGTTTTGACCGACTGAGCAAAACATCAGGCCGAGCGCACCGCGTATCTATACACAACAGAACTTCCCCCTCCACTACCTCTAAATGATTTACATTCGGTAAAATGAAAACGGGACGACAAATCGGGAAAGTGTCGTTAGTTACATTATATAAATCGCCTATGAGCTTTTCAACTGTGTAACTATGGTATTTTTTTGATTAACAGTAAAAAAGATACGTGCATAGTAGCAGGTTGATATTCACATTCCCGCGATTCACATTATAAAGTCGGAGAATCAAGTTGTAACGTTGGCAGCGCCGTTCCAACTGAGCCTCATATCCAAAGTTGAAGTGTTGACACCAGTGCATTTGAATGTGGGTTGTGATGTTGTTATGGAGAACCACGGAAAATGTTCTTCTTCACGTTAAATCACTTATTAGAATGAAACGGAAAAACGACTCGGTGTTCTATTTTGTTTTCTCTCGTCGAAAATTCGATTTTCATCCCGCCATATCTATATGGCGGATCTCGGACATGAAGGTAGTTTATGCACTGTTTGTGAGGTTATCAGTTTATGTTTGGAATGTGACAAAAGGGAGATGTGTCGAAAATATTGTGTGATGAAGTAATAAATGTCCGTGAATAGTTAAATTCGAAAAGAAAATATTTATTTTTCTCTGGAGAGGGCATGGTGAAGCGTAGATGAAATATTATGTTCTCGTGGAATTCCCGGAATCCAGAGTAATCAGTTTAAGAATGAAATAAAACCCTCGAAACCAGTGTTTTCATGATCGTAACATTAAAAAGTGGGGATAAATCGTTGAAAAATAACAGGAATTGCGGATTAAATTGAGATTTACTGGGTATTGAGGGATTTTGAGGTTAGGATGAGTTCAGAGGAAGCCGCCAGGGATAGGCGGGAAACCGATGGGGGTCCAACAACGTCAGTAGCTGGCAAAGACATGGAGCATTTTAATCCTAACTCTAATTCCACTACTCCTAAAGGAGCAAATAGGGGAGGGGAAGGCCGAAAGGCAGTAAAAATAAACCCAAAGAGATTGGCAAGAGAGACACACCGAAGCCGAAAAAGGCGAAAAAGCGTGTTCTGCCCCCCAGAATTGACACCTTTCTTACGGTGGAAGATGGAGAGTCCGAAAGGGTTACGAAAGGGTCCAACTCGGACCCTTTCGTAAGCAGAGACAAACTAATCAGATCTCCAACTCGCAGCCCCCGTACCAGGAGCGAGAACACTGGTGGGAAGAACCCTGGGAAGGACACTCATGAGAAGGAGAACGCCAACTCAGAGGATGAGGATGACCCAGTGATAATATCCTCCGACAGCAGCTCAGAAGACGAGATAGAGGCATTGTTACACTCTCACTCACAGGATGAATCCCCGAAAACCCTGAGCAACTCAGTATTCGAGGAGAGCTCGCGGGATAAGGGGAGCTCATTTGATGAGGCAGACTGCGAGCTGGTAAGATGTCTGGACGCCCTAACTGCCGAACAGGCATCAAGTCCCCACTCCCAAAGAGTGAGGGGACTGGGAAACTTCTCGAGGTCCGTGGGGGATATAGGTGTAACAGCGGCAACCGACACATCGGCCCAGGCGAATAAAAGGTATATGACAGTGAGTACCCAAACAGTTTCCACACAACCTGCCCTGGACCTCCAGATTCAGGCAGCACTGGAGGGGCTGGTAACGAGAATCACGGTTAAAGTAACCAACGAATTCCATGGGGTTCTGGATCAACTCAGACTGGAACTCGCTTCGAGGGACCGCCTGTGGCAGGCTGAACTTACAAGACAGGGCGAACAATTTACTCTGGTCATGGAGGCAATGAAACAACTGCAGGCTCGTCAGGATGAGTGGAAGAAGGAACTGTGTAGGCTCAGCTAAAGGGCAGCAGAAAACTCTTTCAACAACAACAACAATTACATTGAGGTCCCTCCAGGAGAGTTCATATTTAACCAACTAACCTTTAGGCCCCCGAGAAATTCCAATAAGAACCACGAAGCAGAGGATTTCCTGAAAAGGTTGGAACCTTCAGTCCTGCATATCCCACAGAAGTTGCCCCATGTATTTCGTCAAACAACAGCAGAAACCGGCAGTTCCCGTACCTCGGGGAGCCCCTTGCGGCAACGGCATCAACAAGAATCTGCGACGAACAATTGTCTTCCCCAAGGGCATTGTCAAGCTCAAGCACCCTCTGCCCCACTTTATACAATCCCACCCTTCCCTACCCCAGAAAACCAGAACTCATTGGAAAGGGCAGGCTGGAACAATGAGCAGACAGCACATCCTGAAGACAACCAGTGGCACCAGTTCAACTCACCTCCTCTGTTCCCCCCAACAAACACAAGAGACGGTACACCGATGCATCCACCTTTTCAAGCCTACCAAAGCCCGCTAAGGAATCAGAACTCGCAGTTTTCGCCGACGTGGACTCCAGCAGCTCTGAGTACCGCTCAGCTAAACGCTGAAATGGCAAAAAGATCCCAGAGAAAGAGGAACATCATTGTACATGGGATAAGTACGCAGAGTGGAGACATGGAGGAGGAGGCCGCCAGACTCATCTTTAATACCACGGGCACGCTGCCCATGGTGAGGTACGCGAAAGCCCTGAGAGGCGACAAACTGCTACTGGAACTAAAATCCCTGAATAATAAAGTAAGGATCCTACAAAAGAAAGAAGCACTCCGAGAGCAGGGGATCTACCTTGACGACGATCTCACCAGGAGAGAGGTAGAAATCCAGGATTGGCTCTCTCATGAAGCAAACTCCCTTAGGCAAAAAGGGATAGCGGTCCTGGGGTACCAAAAGCTATTGGTACAAGGAACCTAGTGGGCGTGGAACGAAAATGACAATAAGCTGATTCCCCAAAACCCGCACCCCCCACGAGACAAGCGCAATCAGCAAAGGAGAAGGTCCACTGGCAGAGGCCGTTGGCCTCAGCCGCAGTGGCGGTAACACCTGTCAACAAGAACACCTTCCTACCCGCCTGGTCTCATGCAATATCGACGGGGCGTACAAAATTACAAAGCACTGGAGCTTCCTTAGCCAGTTTGACATAATTGCTCTCCAGGAGACCCATTTGGAGAGGAAGAATGAATTGAAAGTACTGGGCAATAATATAGACTCTAATTTCACATGGGTAATACAGGCGGCAACCAGAGCCAGTCGACGAGGAAAGGCAAGCGGTGGGAACCTGCTAGCAGTGAAGAAAACATGCAGCAGAGGGCTCACGATAACTGAATGGGACTTTGGAACACAAATTAAAGGACTCAGTTCGCGGGACGGTAGGCAACTGGCATTATTTTGTGCGTATAATAATGCAAAGATGGAACAGGTGACGAGCAAGTTACAACCACTAGTAGAAGAGGCACTGGAAGTTGGTGGAGTCTTGCTCATAGGAGATTGGAACGCGCAGGTAGCCGAAAAGTAGTGTGACAGCGAGGTGCTGGAGGAAGTGGGCATACAGTATGCGAGGCATTCCGAGGATCGAACGCTGAACCGAGAGGGTGAGTTGCTCATCAAATTTGGCGAGCGAAACGACCTGATCATCCTAAACGGGGCGACAGAGGGGGACCGTCTGGGCCGTTCAACATTCCTGGGTGGATCAGACTCAATACTCGATCTGGCACTGATTAGTATCACGGAGGTCTCCTCGGTGGTGGAGGAGCTGGAAATCCTGCCAAGACTCGGTTCGGATCACCGGCCGGTGACGCTAAAACTATCACTACACAGCAGTCATCAGCCACCCCCTCCCTGAACAGCAGAGCAGGAAACGAATTCCCCCGGAGAGACTGGATTGGGACGACCAAAAGCTGGAAGATTTTCAGCAGGCAGTCAGTAGCTAAACAAAGCCGATCCTGGATATTACTTCGGAATCGGGCCGTTAGATGACGCGGTCTTAGGGTCACGATGGGTCAGAAGGGAGAGTCTGATCATTTCTTTTGCAGCGGGTGGCGGATGGGGGGGGGGATATCTCATGGTTACGTCATATGGCGGGTATCCAACACTTCTTGAAGCAGTGTCGACTGCAAAATAATCTCGCTGGACCGAGCAAAGGCTTTTGGGAAAAATGCTGTGGCTCGGGGGGTGTGGAGGGGAGGGGGCGTTGACTCAACGAGAATGATGTCGCTGGACCGAGATGAGGCATGGGGTAAGGCTGTGATCTCACGGCGGATATTCGATGGTTGCGTCGTACGGTGGGTGTCAAGGTCGCGCATTTAATCACGTACGCGTTGTCTAAACAAGAGCAGTCTGGTTGGGCCTCGTATGGTGCAACTGGTGTTTATAGGGAGATATTTAAAAGTTCGTCGATCTGATCAGCTGAGAGTGGTGTATGATTGAAATAAAGTTAAAGTGGATGTCTCCGATTCAAATGCAAGAGGATTCATCCGACTTTGACGGTTATGAATATTTTTCCAAGAAGAATCTTTCGGTTACCGGTGTTTCCGAGAAATTATTTATTATTTTCACGAACTGAATTTCCGTTTGAATTGTGGTGCAGAGTTGAAGAGTGGGGGGTCGGAGGGTATAAGTAGTTCATTTCACAAGGGATGCATCAGTTGAAATCATGGAGAAACTCTCGATAGACGATATCCACTTTCTGATCAGAACTGCCCCGTACTTGTTCGGGTTCGAGGAAGTTGTAGAGAAACATTTCGGGGATGATCCACCGGAGCGTGTTTGGTCCTTAATTGATGACATTCTTCTCTTGGAGAGAAATTACGTCGATTTGAGGAAGAGGAATGAAGAAGAAATTTCTGCTGATTCTTCACTGCCGATGTCTGCTGTTATTTCAAAGAAGCTGGAAGTTATTCTGAATTGCATTGAAGATTTAATTCAACGAGTGAGCGACGATTTTGTTGGAGACCGATGGGCTAGCTCCTGGTGCGAGCCATCAACCAGCAGCGGATTGAAGAGGAAGAGAGGACCAGATCTCACGGAGGACACTCCAGCTACACCAATGCTGGGCATCCTCAATGAATTAAAACTCGGAGTGAATATAATGTTCAATACTTTGAAAGCAAAATGTCCTAATAATAATAATACTGGTGATGATAAATAAAAAATCCATTCTCCAATAATTGTTGTTTATTTATGAAGATTACATTGATTCCTTTAAAAAAAAAATCTCATGAAAGATTACATTGATATGTTTGAAAAAATCTTGATTAAATTATATGAGTTTCTTCACATTGCCGCTGAGTAGACTGTACTCGACAATTCGATCGTGTAAAATCAAACAGTAGGCTGCTGTGTTGTTGGGGAAGATTTCTGATGACTCAAACTCCAGGCGAATATCAACCGGTCCAGATTTCAAGAACTCGTTCTGTTTGGAGCAATCGATGACGATGAGTGGTGCAGCTTCCAAGAATTTTTTTCTGTCGAATAGCGGCTCGGGCTCCTTGTGATAATAAGACGTTTGGAAGTTGGTGTACATGTCATAAAGTAGAGCTGATTGGTTGTGTGCAATGTCTAGATTCAGATTTCCATAGGGATAGCTTTGTGAATTTAAGAATAATTTGATCTCTCGAATATTGCAATGATCAAATACACTGGCATTCTTTGTGGCTTCGTTCTTTCTGGCTGTTTGGAAACCGACAATGACATAGCGTGGTTTCTCCAGTTGTGTAGAACACTTCACAACCCAGACATGTTTCGATGTTCTGGGTAATAAAGGATATTCATATAACTCCCAAGCTCGAAAACTAATTGGTATAAGATTGTCTTTTGAAATCTGATTAAGAAGTTGCACTTTTCGAGAGTCCGCAGGTTTAATATAGGGAATCATCCAGTCCATCTTCGTCATGGTAATTTTAAAAGTTTCAGCCCGCTGTCCTCCTTCAAGAGCTTGTTGAATGATGGCATTGAGGTCGTTGTGTGAACGTGTCAGAATCAACTCGTGCTTTGCGTTCACAATAATTCTCTGGTAATCTTCAGCAAATCCGAAAATCATGCTCAAAGGAATGGACACATCGAAGTACCCTTGATCATCGGTTATTTTTTTCCCTTGATCCATCTTCCAGCCAGCATTTTCCGTGAGATAACTCTGATTGGGACTTTGTGAAACAGTTTTTCATGAGTGTTGTCAAGCCAACATTTTTGCATCTATCAATTTCCACAGCATTCAATTCATAACGTATCTCCTCGAATAGATGACAGATTGCATTGTTGACGAGCTCAGTGCGAGCAACAACCTCATTGTTGTCTTCTCTCGTCAATCGACCACAAATATGCAGTGAACTCTTGCTGGGTAACAGGCAGAGGTCTTGATGTTGCACAGCAATACGAATTTCATCATTGTTGCTGAAGGACGATGATGCAAACGGTTGATGTGCGTGCATTTCATAATGAGCAATGGACTCATCAAAGATGATTCGTTTTTGAATATTTAAGACTTCTTCCATGGTAGACGGCAGTAACAACAGGCGAGGACGAAACAGCAAAACTTCACTTTTTTACTCTTGCGTGAATTTTCAGACCCAGACTCCTCAGAAACTTGATATTCTGCGATGTCAGCTGCGCGCGAGCTACTCGACGACTGTCCACTTTCTGGCATGACTCTTCACTTTTATAACTGCTGCCAATTTTTCTCTCAAAGACGATGCCCATTTTTCCTCTCAATTAGCTTTTATATGAAGTCTCACTGTGATGACTTCTCCACGAAAGTTCACCTGACGATCGTCTTGGTCTAAAATTTTCAATTGCAGATGATCTATTGACTGCACGACGATTGGCAAGTAAATGACCTGCGCAGGATTCTCAATGATCTTATATCCGGCGGGGATGCTCGGGAAAAATTCATGAATTGTATGCACACGCCTGTCGTTAATGTAGGCTCCTGCAGTGAGATTGCACTCAACACGAAGTGAATTTACATGAAGGATATTTGGTGGTGTGGCTGCTCGATAGACTGTAGAATGTGCCAGAACCTCTCCGTGGAAACCAAGCAATTGACCGATAGAATTCGATGGCATGAAATTTATTGTTACATCTTTTGGTACCTCAATCACTGTTGTAAGTGTTTGATCATCAGCTTTCAAGCTGAAGGGAATTTTAAAGCTCAATAATTCTCTCTTTAAATACTTGTCGATATCACTGATTTCATAGCTTCCCGTTGGTATAGTCAGCTCTATTGCCAAATCCCCTTTTTGAAAATGGAATTTATTGCGCCCCTCATCAATATTGGGGATTGAATTGTATGTGAGGAGTTGTACGAGTCCTACACTGTAGGATTTTTGCTTTGATAATTCAATAGGTGGAAAATACCAGGCCTCCAGTACAGAGGACCTGCCAGACAAGGTCAAGGTGAATGAGTCACTCATCGCAGCTGCCACTGAACTGATGTGCGTCTTGATCTGATCAGCCCCTTTATATCAATTCTCCAGTGAGAAATTTCAAACACAAATGTCCACATATAATGGTATTATAGTCTTGATAATTTTTCATGTTATATTTCACAATACTACCGCCACCGAAATAATGTATAAGGTCCTGAGGTGGACGTAAATTGCCATAGCTATCAAAGTAGATAACTTCATTATCCTTCTTCTTGTAGGCAACCCAATGAGTACCTGGGCCATCTTTATCATCAAGGTTAACTATGGCTGACTCATTCTTCCATGGTCCACTTTGAGGCATATTATTTCTCATGTAGACACCACGAAAATGCGGTATTCCCATGATGCCTGCATATTTCACCAGATCACTGTCGGTGAGCGCTCGGGGGGGTAGTTTTATTAGTTTTTTGGATTCAAGTGCAAGCCCAAACCCGATTTATAGGGTTTCAAGTACATTCCTTTGCCCAGAGCAATGGCTTCCATTGATCGGTTATGCTTTTTGCTCTCTTCAAGGTCTTTAGCGGCCTGTCGAAGCGCCAATTGCTCTGGCTATACCTGAAGCACCACCAGCTAAAGCACCAGTGGCACTAAGTCCTGCAAACAGTGGGATCAGGAATGCTGGTAAAATTCCACCAATTTTGGATGAAATGGGAAGAACTCTCGACGATGGTTTTATTTTTTTCCTTCCTCCTGCATGTTTTACTGCCTCACGTGCACCTTTCAATGCACTCTTGACCGGATCAACTCCAGAGTGCATGGAGCCTTTCGCAGCTTGCATAATATGACGCAACAACGTCTTCTTCTTACTACTACCACCGGACTTCTTTCGACAGCCTTTTCCAGTCTTCTTTTTCTTCTTCACATTCAGTTTACGATTAACACCTATGCCGATTTTTCTCTTCATATTCATGACGTTTGCAACATTCCAAGCCACTGCCTTTTCACCTAAACCAGCGTCCTTAGCCAAAACTCGTTGCCAAGCTTTATCAACGAGGACACTATCTACTGCGTGTCTAGCTGTCAAGTTCTCTGGATTCTTTGAATAAGTTATATCGTGCTCTTTATCCAGGGGATATATCCAGGGGATATATCCCCAAATCTCCACGTGCCAATCTCTTGGCTAGCTTTGTTCCGGGTCCACAGTACTGATAGCCAGGTGCATGCAATTCAATGGGTAACTTGTTGATGAGTTTATTCACAAAACCTTCACCCTTGGAGGTTTTGGCACGTTTGTTCACCACCATGATCTCTCAAAGACTGACTGGAAATGAATAAATACACTGTATTTAAAGATTTTTCCATCAGTCGTCGTCATGGAGTTCAAGGAGCAAAGTTCCAAGCTGCCTGTCATTAATTTCGATAGAATTACGGATAAAAAGAAAGACAAGAAAAAGAATCGGCACGGCCCACTCTTACCAAATACTGTTCGTGCAATCATATGTGGACCTTCCAAGTGTGGCAAAACCAATGCTCTGCTTGCACTTATTACCCACCCGAATGGCTTGAAATTTGAGAATTTTTACGTATACTCAAAATCTCTGAATCAACCGAAATATCAATTCTTGAAATATTTATTGGAATCAGTACAAGTTATTGGCTATTTCCCTTTCAATGATCATGATGAAGTGGTCAAACCTGAAGAGACTAGACCCAACTCCATCATGATATTTGATGATGTAGCATGTGAAAAGCAAGATAATATTCGAGCATTTTTTTGCATGGGTCGACATCGAAATGTAGACAGTTTCTATCTTTGTCAAACTTACGCTCGAATCCCGAAACATTTGGTGCGGGATAATGCGAATTTGCTCATACTCTTTCGTCAAGATGAGATGAATTTAAAGCATATCTATCATGATCATGTTAATACTGATATGCTGTACACCCAGTTCAAGGAATTGTGCTCCGCGTGTTGGAACACGGACAAATATGGTTTCATTACTATTAATAAAGATTGTGAATTGCATGAGGGACGATATCGGAGAGGATTCGATTGCTATGTGTACATAAATAGTGATTGATTAGTGAAATTCGAGACAGTGTTAAATCAAACGTATAACGCTCAACATGCAGCGCCAGGACTTGCAACAAGAGTCAAGTGTGTTGCAGCACATTGCTGAAGCCAGTAAAGCCATTCGTCATAAATATAGAGCTATAAAGCTTGGTAAAGATACGGCTGAACGTGCTATTAATGAAGCTTTGAAGCCGGTAGTGACACCTCTTGAAAAATTGGTTAATCATGCAGAAGTTCAAAAGCAGAATAACTATAAGAGTCTGATGACAATCAAGAGAATGAAAAAAAGCAGAGCAGATGAGAAGTATGAAGTTCCATCAATTCAACATGGAGGACCATCATTTATCGATGATAATTTCTCTCTAAAAAAAGACGTCTTCCCTACAACATCTGAGGAAGAAGTAGCTGATGAATCCTCTCCCCTAAACAGGTCTGACACTGGGAATCTCCTTCAATTTTATCTCAATAAGTTCGGTACAGCAAAGGAAAAAGAACTCGATAGACAATTTGGTGTTCGTCCAAGTGGTGAAAACTGGAAAATTGGGAATGCAATTGTTACTTTCCGTGGCGATACATTGATGATTGAGGAAAAATCATATGATTTAACTTCAGGTCTCCTGATGTTAATATTCAACAGAGATCCAGAGATGATGCATGTCACGTCAACAGATAGAGAAAATTATGGAGAAATTTTACGGAGTACACATGCACATCGACTGTATTATCATCCATCCAAACCTATCAGAGATAAAAACCCCACTGAAAAATTTACAAATATAATTTTACCGCTAGTATCATCAACTTCAAAAAGTGGTGAAGCTCTAATACCAGACCTGATGGTGGCTCCAAAGACAACAGCCAGGAGAATGGATTATATTCACTGGGATAATCCGAATGAATTGGTGGATAGACTTCGTTTACTCATGGCATCCCAAGCTGCAGGCAATTTCAGTCATACAAATGAAATCCTCTCCATTATTGAAGAATTACGAGAGGTTGAAATAATATATTAACATATTCCCTCACGTAAATGCTCTCACTTGCATCATGAGTGTCGATGTGTTCAGACGCCTGTTTTACAGCAGTAAGACCTCCACTCTTAGCAGGAGAGGTCCACCAGGTGATGGATTTAAACGTACCCTCGATGGAAATTACAGTTTAGAAGGTAAAAGGTTATGTGGCATTGCTGATCTACTGAAAGAGTCTGATGCAATTTCATTGCGAATTTTACGAGAAAATTTGCAAAAAACTGTCGATCTGGTGGAACATAATTTGACGATAGATTTGGAAAAAAAATTGGAGAAGACGATTGGAGAGTTGGAGTCCACTATAAATACACGTTTTGAAAAAATAGAGAAATTGCTGGAAAACCGACAGCGTAAAATTGCAGACACACAGAAACAATTGAATGGAGTCCCAAAAACGAACGATAGCGGAGGAGCTGCATCGCCCAGCACGAAGAAATTATCCAAGAAGACGCGTTGAAATGCGTGGATTGGATGAAACGTGGCAGGCCGATCTCGTGGACATGGTGAAATATGCAAACTCGAACAAAAACTATCGATATCTCCTCACTGTAATTGATATTTTTTCCAAGTATGCGTGGGCCATTGCTATTAAATCAAAAAATGGTAAAGATGTCACAACTGCCATGAACAAAATTTTGCTGGACGGGCGAATTCCAAAGAAACTACATGTGGATCAAGGCAAAGAATTCTACAACAAGAATTTCCAGACTCTTATGAAAAAACATGACATCGACATGTATTCTACCTTCAGCAATCTCAAGGCATCGATATGTGAGCGTTTCAATCGAACACTGAAAAATAAAATGTGGAAGCAATTTTCAATCCGTGGAACCTATAAATGGATTGATATTGTAGATGATTTAGTAATAGAATACAATGATACAAAACATCGCACCATCAAAATGAAGCCGAAGGATGTCACCACAAAAATGGAGAAATTATTGTTGAGAAACATTTATGGAAAATCAGGAGCGATTCGAAAGCTGAAAATTAAATTCAAAGTGGGTGATAAAGTGCGAATCAGCAAGTATAAAACTGTTTTCGAGAAAGGCTACACCCCAAACTGGACTACAGAAATATTTACAATCAAGAAAGTGCAGAACACCATACCCGTAACTTACAAGCTGATGGATCATAATGATGAATCAATCGAAGGAGGTTTTTATCAGGAGGAATTAGCGAGTGTCAAGTATCCAGATGTGTATCTGGTTGAGAAAGTGTTGAAGAGGAAGGGGGCGAAGGCATATGTGAAGTGGTTGGGATTTGATAGTACTCATAATAGTTGGATCAATGTCAATGAAATGTAATTTCCAAAATAAAAATGAATAAATTTTTTTTTCAAAAATCATTATTATAATTTTTTATTCATGGTATCCATAAGGTACAGTATCTGTTGAATCGGGTAATAAGATTCTTTTATCATCATCGGAGCTCAGTGCCAATTTGTTTTGCCTTACAGTATAAACTTGATGCTTTTTACTCTGAATTAAATATTGAGGTTTGACAATGTTTGTTTTCTGAAAAAGACAGTTTTTATAATCTTCAAACGTAATTGTTTTCAGCATTGCATTTTTTACACCTTTTGCACGCTTCTTCTCCCGTACCTCACCCAACACCTTGAAAGTATACAATTTGGCACGCAGGCCGATAAAATCAGTCATAATCCGGCCATTACATTCATCTTTCATTACACCCAACACTTTTTTATTGGGTCTTTTTATTCCATAAACATTATTCTCGGGATAGTCCGAAGTGTCGAATTTTGATGGACTGTCTTTGATGAACTCATAAATGTCTGGAACAGTGAAATAATATAAAAGACTATCTGTGTCTGTGTACATCAACTTCGACTTGTCACCAAACACTTTTTTCACATAATTGTAATGAAAATCGTAGATCCAGATTTTAGACAAATCCAAGATAGCAAATCCAATGTAGATGGGTTTATTAAAATTGATTTTTGCACGACTCATCTCAATTATTACCATATCATTATCGTCGAAAATGAGACTACTGTGAAAATTGGGCTGAGCAATACCAGCTCTTGCTCCATACCTCC
>NW_021681730.1:96986-100687 GCF_001412515.2 Diachasma alloeum
ACTCTCTGGTGAGTCGGGAATGCTGATAACATCCTCCTCTGCTGGCTCAGGACTCTCTGGTGAGTCGGGAATGCTGATAATATCCTCCTCTGCTGGCTCAGGGCTCTCTGGTGAGTCGGGAATGCTGATAATATCCTCCTCTGCTGGCTCGGGGCTCTCTGGTGAGTTGGGAATGCTGATAATATCCTCCTCTGCTGGCTTGGGACTCTCCGGTGAGTCGGGAATATTGATAACATCCTCCTCTGCTGGCTCTGGCGAGTCGGGAATATTGTCAACTTTCTCCTCGACAGAGTTAATATTGTCAGATGGCATGTCAAAAACCACAGGCTTTTCGATTGACACATCAGTTGTTGAGTCTGGAACAATTGTTGATTGTGATGTGTCCAAAAGCAATGGAGTAGAACTTCCAGATGAAACATTCACAGGTAAGTCCCCATCTGATGTCTCCTTCTGGTCCGATGCCTCCCCATCTGATGTCTCTACTTCGGAGGTGCCCTCAGGATCTCCGGCCTCAGATGAAGTTGCAGAAAAATCCACCACACCAGGCACAAACTCCTCATCAGTTAAACTATCGTACTCATTTTCTGAATTGGAAGAGTGCACTGATCCCATCACTCTCAATGGCACATCTCTTTTCATTTTTTCAGAACTCCTCACGTTATCCACAAAATTACGAATTGTAATTATCTCCAAAGTCGAAACTTGCTCAGTTGGAGATCCACCAACACTAGACATAGCAGTAGAACTCTTCACACTTGACTCACTGAATCTAAAATGTCTTGCACTGTGCGAGCATGGGGTTTATAAAACTGACTGACGGGGTCTTCATAACGAAAGCGTCATCTTCGGGTTGACTCCCCCCATCTGATTATTCATACTTTTTTAATCGAGGGGTAGGGAGACTTCGGATAAAAACCGAAGAACATACTAGCCTACCGAGGGAGACGTTGGTATTACCCCTCCTCTCAAACGCCATTTTGTTCAACGGTTATTGCATCATGCCACGAAATATAAACCAGACTTTGAAGAAACGTCATCATCGTATCGTAACGGTTATTGGATTAATATTATGAATATGTGACCATTTGATCTTACCAAACCTCCAGACAAATTTTTTCTTCCGAGAACTCCAACGGAAAAATAATTCGCGAAATTTCACAGACTCTTGTTGATGCAAGGGCATTCAATGAAAACCGTTACTGTGCTAACACCAACGAAATTGTCCAGCTATGTTTGACATCTCTCCCTGGAATCTCGAGAGCAGATCATGTAATTTGTCCAGACAATAACAAAATTATTGAAGTAACATTTCCAAGACAGTATGCAGACACCAAGTCCACTACCTCTCATGCTAAAAACCAGGGAGGGGCGGTGATGATGAAACAAGAAGACTGAGCAAAGTTCTCAGTTACTTTCACAATTGAATCATAGTAACATGGCGGTGGTTATTGATATCGAGGGTTTCAAAGATTTTGGCAACCAGTTTGTCTTGAAAGAATTTGCAGTATCAGCATTGGAGCTTGATGATGATGGAAAATTTCTTCATGAGTCAGTTTTGGTGGATCCACCTCACAAATGGGAGGACTTATTGCTTAAATATCGGAAAATGAATCAGTGGTTCTCCCGTCATTATCATGGGCTACATTGGGATACTCCTGGAGAAATTGAGTATGATAGAGTGAGTGAGTTTATCAATGCTATGGTGAAGGATGTTAAACACATCTACGTTCAAGGTCTGGAGAAGAAAAATTGGCTAGAGAAGATTCTCAAGAATGCAATACCTATCACTGATTTGGATGATTTTGGTTGTACGGTATTGGAGAATGTGGAGGTGGAAATAAAGTGTGTCTATCATCATAGTCTTTTTGATGGAGGTCTATTAATTTTCATTGTGCAGTGGTCAATGTGCAACGTTAGAAGAAGTGGTTTACCAAGTACGATGCTGGGTGCTTGGAGAAATCATTGACAAAGTATTGTCAGACTGGACATTTAAATTCTTTGACGAGTGAGGAAATTTCTTTTCTTCCAAAATGTTTTATAAAAACTGTTGCCAAAGCCACTGTGGATGCAGCTTGGGAGAAGTTATCAGAGAGCATGAAGAAGGATCCAAGCATTGCACGTCTACGTTATTATCGCATTCATTGGCCCGCTTTGGCAGCGTCTTCAAGCAGTTCAATTCCTCCACCGATAGTAGAGTGCCCTCTGTGTCAATATAAACGTTGGTAGTGTATACAGTCTTCATGCTACCACGAGTTCTCCAAAAGAACAATCCCCTCCTCCAGTGAGATCACTGCTCAGAGTCTCCAATATAAAACCTCACCAGTACTCTCTTGAATTTCAATAATACCACTCGATAATTATTATCATTCATTTTCCCCAAATTGACGACTACAATTAAAAATTTTATAAATCAACATTTTGAAGATGTCAGAACCAATATCTTTTTTTTATGTGGGACCAGACTTATCAATCGTTTGATGATGCAGCAGGAGCAGCTGATGCAGACACCTCCTATTATTGTCTTCTACACAATGTCTACATCCCCTTGGAATGGTTCATGCAACTTCCAGTGCCTACGCTGATCTATCATACTGAAAAAGCGGTGCAAGCAACGGATGGTATTACTGATGTTCATCTCTCACTAGTTGGTGTCCGCACGATCCTCATGAAAAACAATGATTTTTTCATCTTCATTAAAGGGGCTTTAGCAGAAAAGTGTGCTGACAAAGATAGCAGTTCATCGGAGGATGAAGACAACCCAATATGTGAGTCATTCAATGGGCTGGAGGGCAGTGCAGATATAGAAACGTTGGAGGAGATGAAAGAGATGGAGCAAGCCAGTGGTGGGAAAGGGCAGCCAGTGAGGGGCTTGGACAACGGTGGAGCAGACGATGATGTGGTAACTGTCTTGAGCGAGCACGGCACTGATACCGCTTTGGAAGGAGCTTACATGCTGCTTGACTTTATTGAGTCTTTTAGAAATTTATAAGTAAAAGTAGTGATATCATGGAATTGATCATTGATCTACAAGGGTTCCGCAGAAACGGGAATTTTGTTTTGAAAGAGTTGGGTGTTGTTGCAGTGCAATCATCATCGGATATTGAGGCGAGTTTCACTCAACACATTATATTTCGCCCACCGTGCGCTTGGACTGATCTCGAGGCTATGGATGTCCGAACCAACAGATGGCTCACACATAATTATCATGGAATATTGTGGGAAATTGGTGAATGTGATTATGATGACATTGAAAAAGTTTTTCAAAGTTTTCTGAATAAAAGTGTGATGAAAATTTACGTTAAAGGATTAGAAAAAGTGAAATACCTGCAACAATTATGACTGGGGGATTTTTACAAAATCATCAATTTGGATGACTACAATTGTCCAAACATTTCCAATATTTACATCAAGGACTGCCCACATTCCAAAACACATCAGAACATCAAAACACCTGATGAGTCCGTCTGTTGTGCTCTCGTGAATGCGTATGGATTGTCTGAATGGTTCAAATGTTATTATCATCGTATCGGGACTGATCAAAGTGATTTCAATGATATTTTTGAGTGAAAACTGGACTGCCACGAATGAACTCTTGTCAAATTATTTTTTCTTTTGTGTTATCATGTTTTATCATTTTTCCGCTTTTTTTTTTATATACAGGGTGTTTCAGAAGTACATGTACATCTGACCACCCTAGGATC
>NW_021681731.1:0-10172 GCF_001412515.2 Diachasma alloeum
TTAACCCTTTCATCACTTCGAGGGAAAAACCGCGAATTCATTAATCAAATCGCGAATCAAACCGCGAATTAATTAACCCTTTCGTCACTTCGAGGGACAAAATCGCGAATTAATTAATCAAACCGCGAATTAAACCGCGACCCCGCGAATTGAACCGCGACCCCGCGAATTAATCAACCACCCACCCACCCGCTTTCATCTGACCCCCCTACTGGGCCCCAACGACCACGTCGACGCCAAAAATGTTGCCCCAGAACCCGTATTACTACACTACTTACGATAGCTATATCCAAAGGTATGATTTTTATAATGATTTTCACATTTTGGTGAATTTTTCATGAATTTCCCAGGAAGCTTCCCCATAGTTTCTGCAAATATGATGCTCCAAAATCATTCAATTGTGTATGAAAAAATTGTTTCCAATGCTACTTCATCGAAGTTTGAATATAATAAAGACAACAGTTCATTTGTTTGATTTACATAAGAATTATAATTTTTTATCCATCACTTTGGAAAATTTACTTTCACGATTTATTTGAATGAAAAAAAGTTCCAATTGATTCAATTATCATAGAAGACTCACTCCAATTGGACAAATGGATGGTATGAACATATATTCTATCATTTAGAAAAATTGAGCATTACAGGGTAGAACACATGCAAACCTGTTATGGGCAACTGAAACATGAGTTTGTTATGATGATTGTTGAAAATTCCCAATTTTTCATGAATTTCCCTGAAAGTGAGCTTTCTGATGGTTTCTTCGAATGTGATGTTTTGAATTCATTCAAATATGTATAGATAAAATTTTTCTATTAGCATTTTAGCGAAGGCCTGAGGGGAGAGATAGAAGCGTAAAAAAGGCAAGTGGTTGTACCGAAGAAAATGATAATAAGATTAATGATGATGATAACATTGAACTAAGTTGAAAATCTGACAAAATTAGTTGAAAAGGAATCTCATTCATTTTCATAAAATGAAATAAACAATGAATTATACATGATAGATGGAAATTATTTGCAAAATTACCATTCGGAACCGTATTGCTAATTCATTAAGAAAAATAGCTATACTTAATGCAACACAAGAGCAATTTCCCACTTGTTTTTTATAATACAAGTATTACTATTAAAGAAAATCGAAGAGTGTGTAGAGAGGGGAACGCGCCAGGTTTCGTTGACTTATCAGTGATTAAACAAAAATTATGGAATTATTATAGAAAGTGGTAAAAGTTTCTTTTAAAATAAATTGATTTTTGTTTTAATTAAAAAAAAAAGTCATCTTTTAATGAAAAAAAAGGACTTTTCCATGAAAAATTGATTTTTCCTCGAAATTTTACAACAAAAAAAATACCCCATTGTGCCCCGGTTGTTTTCAATCATAAAAAAGTCATGTATTCGGTGAAAATACAATTTGCTAGGTGAAAGTCCGCATCATAGCAAACTAAGAAATGGTTTTTACTCAATTTTTGAAATTTTATTTTTCACTCTTTATTCCAGGTAATATACTCTTATACTATGTGAAAAACCGGTTTTTCAAATTTTCGAATATTTTCGAGGTACCTCTCGAAAGTACCATTTGGTACTGAAGTATTTCATCGTTCGGATATTGTTCTCTGCCTTCTCTGGTGAGTGCGTACAGCCATATCACTACCTTTGTTAATATATTTGCACACATATTTAATTGATTTCACTGAGTTGCAATATTCTGCGTGTATGTTTGCTTAAAACATCTTTGAGAGAAGCGGATTGTATGGAACTGCCCATTGATTATCTACTTCTATCACCTGATTACCTCGCATTCGTATTTTGGCAGTGAATCCACCATTTTCCGGAGATCCTCTTCTGTACTTAGGATATCCATCTTCTCCAGTTTGTGTCTCATTTGTATATGGTCTTGGATATTTCTTGGTACACTTGCCTTCACTCATACATGGTGAATTCATATTCAATCGTCCACCATGGTCCACCATGAATCATGTTTTGCACAACTATATTGTATAATTCTGGATCCTCTTCTGGATTCGGAAATTCAGCTCAAGTTATTTGATCAATATGATTTGGACGCAGTTTCTCATGCAACCAAATTAATGTTAGTGAATGCGGTAATTCTCGTTTCTGCCATTCGATTGTGTATATCCAGCATCTAACGGTTCCAAAAATACAATACTTCTCGATGACATTCATGAATCTTATTTGCTTCTGTCGTAAAACTCGAGTTATTATGTCATGGCGGTCTATGGGAGCTTTTCCGTTAATCATATTTTCCTTAATCTCATGCCATTTTTAAACCATATTTTTTTACATAAGTCATAGCATCCTGTCTGTACTTATGCATGTGTTGTGGACTTCCTATGAAAATTGATGGTAGAATCACCAGTCTTCCAATGTCGCCAACATTGCCATCATTCATGATTGCATCTCTCAAATGAATGTACTCTTCTGTACGCAATTTCTTTTGGTTCTGTCGCATGAAAATCATTCGTTCTGCTTCTATTTTTGCGTATATATCCACTAAAAACTGTTGGAATAAGTGATGGCAATTGGTCATATGATTGTATTCCTCGTTGTCTCTGATCATTATGCGATACGTATAAAATTCTTTCGAAGTTACTTTTTTATTTCTATCTGCACTTGTATTTGGGTTCACTTGTTTCAAATTGAAATGGTATCCGTTTTCTTTTCTTATCAACATTAATGGATATTGAAGTGCATCGTAAGAACGGTGTGTCTCTGCAATACGTTTTAATCCTTCTCTTCTTCGTTGACAATTACAATTCGTCCACAATTACAACACCAATTTCATTGACTTGAGGTGCATTGAATTGACGTTTGTGTTCTTCAACTGGTCTTTTGTATGCTCGAATCACAACTTTATACTCATCAGTTGATCCAGTGCTGTTTTGAATAAGTGAACTAATGGATTGTATCTATGTGAAATCCTATGCAGATCTTCAATGCTTTCTCGTCTCAATCCACTCACATTTGCTCAACGTTGATCGATTTCCGTTTGTTCGTCGCCAATGAAATAGACTTGCAAAAATTTTTGAGATTTGTTTGGCAATGGTAACAATGATCCGACTTTATGATAGACTTGCCCTCCAATCGAAAACACAGAATTAAATTGATCATTATCACCGCTGATAGAAGTAGCACCCAATGATGTCATTTGGAAGGAAGCATTGTAGTCCCTTATATTTTGCAGGAAATATTTTGATTCGGGCGTTTCTCCAGCCATGTAATGGAATAGTTCTGGTGGAGGCACTTCCGATGGTGGTAATCGAATTTTTACATTCATGCAACACATTCCTGATGTTTCTCTGCTGAATTTCTTGGCCCGGCAAAAGTGACACACTTGATCTATTTTGCCAATGACAATGTGCTTGTGTTTGTTGTATTGTTTAGTGGGATCATAGCGGAATGCTTCACCTTGAAAAATTGTAATCTCTACTTCTTCTCCTTCGAACTTATCGAACACTAATCTTTGGTTCATACGCTTGCTATTGTCTTTCACGAACTTCACTCATTGTAACTCTAGTTAGTTCATTCCGAAATCTACTTTGTTCAGTAGTTTCTCTATGTCTTCTTGTTGAGTGTTGCTCTCGATCCTCATCTCTAATTTCTCCTCGTTGTTTACCGGTTAATTTTTCCCTCAATCTGGTCATGCTTTTCCTTCCCAAAGACAAACGGGCTTCCCGCTCCTCATCTGTTTTATTTCTTCGTTGTTCTTTCTGTTTTCTTCTTTTCGATTCACTACTGGTAAGATCCACTACTGGCGACCTCCTCTTTTACGCTTCGGCATGTTACCAATTGTTAAAATTACTTAATGCACTAAAATCTCACTTAATATACCAGTCACTATCTTAAACAATTCACTTTGACTTATTACTTTTAAATATTTTCACTGGAATTTATTTAACTTCTTATTTCTACTTCTCCTTGATCGGTTATCGTCGATTTCCAAAAGTGTACTGACGTTATGCGTCTGGCCATCGCCAATTTATACCCTTCTGGACTGAAGTGGAAGAGGAATGGAACATTCGAGAATGTTTCGGAAGATTCAGGACTTATATTTTCGGTTTCTAGATCATTCTAGAATGTTCTGAAACGTTTCGACATAGAAAATCTCCTCGATGGTCCAAAACCGGTTTGCAAATTCTGGAACATTTTGGAATATTCTTGAACATTTTAGAATATTCTGTAAAGTTCTCGAATTTTCCGGAACAGAAAGTCCCGTTAACAGCATGAAACGTTAAGAATATTCTGGAACATTATAGAACATTCTAAAATATTCTAGAACATTCTGGAATATTCTAGAACATTTTAGAATATTCTAGGACATTCTGGAATATTTCGGAAAATTTTAGAACATTCTAAGACATTATGGAACATGCTAGAACATCCTGGAACATTCTATGATTCCCCACAGCACTTTAGAGAGTCGTCGAAAGAAGTCCACTGGTGTGCGGCCCTCTTTGAACCCCATATCTCCGCAACCAACCCCTGCAGTTCCAAACCGAAACATTCTTCATGAATGGGGGATGTAGGGCTACTATACCCTATAACCCCCGTGGGACTACGATAATCGGTTCCTCTGTTTTAGCGGCATGCACAGACAAACCACACTTACTTTTATTATACAGGATGTCCCATTTGAAACAGTACGGCTTAATTTCTCTCATGGGAAGGGGGGGATAGCAAAATTGTTCAAATACAAGTTGTAGGGTTCGGAGATGAAAACTTAGTGCTGATGGAATCCAGGCCATCATTGCTTATGTTTCAATGCTGCGGGTATAAAGATAGTTTTCTTAAATGGCAACAATATTTTTCACTCCTACAAAAGCGGTTCGTCTCGCCGAGAAAAGTTCAACCATACCATATTCTTCACTCCTACAAAAGCGGTTCGTCTCGCCGAGAAAAGTTCAACCATACCATATTCTTCACTCCTACAAAAGCGGTTCGTCTCGCCGAGAAAAGTTCAACCATACCATATTTTTCGATGACGTCATCGTTTTCATGTGAATAATCGTAGGAAAATCAAACGAAAGGGAGATATCTTTATTCAGACTATCTTGCCGCATAGAAACACTAGAATGTTATTCATTTACCATCTCGTCAATGTATCATGTAAACAAAAGATGACTGAGGTAGGTAAGGGACGTTGTGAGAGCTACGTGTTATTCTTCATTTTCCGTCAGTGACAAAATATCCATCATTGAGTTCATATAGTGTCGTTCAAAATGGTTTATTCTGCTAGTGACTGTGTGTAAATTTTACTCATATTAGGTGAGTGTCAACAAGTAAAGATATTAGGTGGGTATCGAAAAAATAAAAGCAAAAAAAATTTTAAGAGAATTAGAATTTAGAGAGAAAAAATCCCGCACCGCCCAGCCGGGATACGAACCCGGGTCTCCTAGTTATGCGCCGAGCACTTTTCCGACTAAGCTACCGGGAACTACAGAAATTCACTCTCCAAATTCGCCTCACACACCGCCTAACCTCTTTTAGGCATTAAATAATTCTAAGAAACTTAGAAGGCTACACGATTGTATGCACAGGGCTTTCCAAATCGACGACGACATCCTTCTGCTGCAGTCATTCACCAAATCAAACGAAATTGTCGGCAGGAGTTGTGCTTTGCTGTTATGGTATGGTTGAACTTTTCTCGGCGAGACGAATAACTTTTTTAGGGATGAAAAATATTGTTGTCATTTAAAAAACTGACTTTATGCTCGTAGCATAGAAACATAAGTAATGGGGGCCTGGATTCCATCAACACTAAGTTTCCCGCTCCGAATCCTACAACTTGTATTTGAACAATTTTGCTGTTCCTCCCTTCTCACAAGAGATATTGAGCCGTACTGTTTCAAATGGGACACCCTGTATATATTCATTTAGTTTTCGAAAAAGCCCTTTAGCCAAGTGGCAGCACGTCTTGTTACCAGTCAGGCCATCAGGGTTTACAACTTTTTTTTGATATATATATATTTTTTCTATTTTGTGTTTCCATTTAACAGGAAATGTTCATTTCATGAGCATTTAGTCATTTGAAAGGAAATAAATAAATACTCATTGAATTTAGAATGAAACATCGAATGTTCAAGCGGCTATAAGTTTGCAGGTAATATACGGGGGATAAAGGGCCCATGAGGCCCCCCGCCCCTTCGCGGCGCCATCACTATTCCTGGTGACGTCTAGTCTGCTGTGCCAAGCCAACGCGTCTCTATATCTTCTACCAAAAACAGTAGGTCATAAAAAGGAGGTAGCAAAGGGAAGAGAGTGAAAAGGAATCGATTGTGCCATAAGGATTTTGGGGTAGATATTTTTGAAGGACTTTCTTTCAAATAAGGCCATCAGTTGTTGAACACCTTCTGAAATGACAGCACGTCTATTTTGCTAGTATCAAAATTGTTAAACAAGTCCGGTAAAATAGAACCAGAATGTCCATCGACCTCTCGTCTCTCATTGGAAGAGGCTTCTCACGATTCGATTCGTCGCGAGGAGAAAACTCCTAAAAGAAGCTGTTGTCCATTATCAAAATCTCTTGTTGGAGAATGATTTCATGGTGGAGGAGGTACCGATGTTCATTTTATCGCGGACAGCACTGATCGGCGACGAAATATTCCACCGTATCATGGAAATGGTGGGAGATAAGATTTTGATTGAAGATCATGAACTGATCTTCCTGTTTTTTATTATTCAGAACTGATCCTCCCTTATGAAGATGATGCAGATCAGCTGTATGAAACAGTGAGTGAAGACGAGGGACCCTAATCTGGCGATGAAGAGTACGAGCTCCCTTAAAAGGACAGGAAGGCAAACACATTCCCCTGGAAATAAAAATGAAATTGGTGAGATTGGCGAAGCTGCATTCCAATTTGAAGCTGTTATCACTTCAGAGCAAAGGCTCGAAACTTTTGAAAAGCAAGAATCAATTCCTACGATGGAAAAAATATGTCCACAGTGGAAGGACCACATACGCTAAATGGAGTAATGAACTTATGACCACTTCAAGGACATCCGAGAGGAATTCGTTCAGGTAAAATTTCACATGCACTTCAACTCATTTCTACCGACATATTGGAAAAATATAAAATATGATAATTATGACCTATCATTTCAGGGAACGACGAGAAATTTACGGGAGTGGGCATCAGCTGCAGCTAGCCAATTCAGGTCTCAAGACTTCAATTTCAAGGCTTCATCAACTTGGGCGAAAGACTTCAAGAGGAAATAAAACATTCGCCAGAGGAAAATCGCGAAAAATATCAGTCATAAAGAGCACAGCAGGATACCGGAGGTCCTGGAAGCAGTAAAAAAATTCTGCACACAATTGAAAGCAATTACCGGATCTTATGAATCGCATGTCATCATTATTACCAAACAGACCAGATAGGCAGCCAATAGCAGTCCAGCTTCGACAGAACACTTACGGAGACAGGATCGTGGACTTTTGTGGTCTTTTGTGGACTTTTATGTAGAAACGTGACCTCAACAAATTGAATCATTCATACAGTGCGCAGTATGGCATTACAATGTCCGGAAACCTGTTACCAAGTGAGTTCCTGTGTTTGTAGGAGCCAACGGGATCCTTCGGCCCAGGAGTAAAGATAACTGTTGACAGTTTAATACAGGAATTTAATAATGTTGTTGTAACTAGCTCGAAATTAGGTAAACTTACAGCACAATTATATATATGACATTTCTTGGAAAAGTTGTAGTCTTACGTTAAAAAAGATAAGTTTTTATTAATAAGTGATTCTTGAAAAGCGCAAACGGGTCCAATAATTTGCGATGTATTATTTTCCGATGAAGATTAATTACCGATCTGCTCGGTAAAAATTATTCCTCCGAAATGTATTTCATTTTGTCAGTCGTGTGATGTGTACTTCACATAAGCGTGAAATCGCATCTCGTGAAAATGCGATCAAAATCCATTCGCTCATACATAATCAATTATCTGCTCTCATGTTTCGAAAGATAATTCAATACGCGCGGTTTGCATTGAAATTGACCAACGAAAGATATATTTTTTTAATGTAAACGAAGTATGTTTTCCGTTTGGAAAATTGCAGGGAGACTGCTTTCGTCTGTTGCAGTCGATGTCACATAAATTTATGTTTTGTATGTTTCTATTATAATTATCACCCACAAAATTGTACACCTGAACCCGAACCTATGGAAGACCAATAAAAAAATTATTTCACCTGAATATCTTTTACAGTATTCAATTAAAGGGTGACAATTAGGAAGTTGCCTAAACTAATCTGTTCAATGTTTATCACTTTGAAATGAGTGCCAGGAAAAAAATAGAAAAATACATATGAATTGAGTAAACATGTCATTTTTATTTGGAATTAGTTTCAGTTCAATCAGATACTTCTAATAGATACTTATTGACATTTGAAAAAATTAACAAATTGAGCCAGGAGATAACTATTAATGGTAAATATTTTCGAAGTGATCTCCAATCGAATTTGCACAATAATCAAGCCGTTTTCGGAAACTGTGAAAAACTTGTTCAATATGAGATGGAGAAATACCAGAAATTTCGTCTCTGATGGCTTTTTTCAAATCATGTTTGGTCTCGGGTATTTCCGCATAAACATTATCTTTCAGGAAGCCCCATAAGAAGAAGTCACACGGGTTCAATTCGGGTGAATAAGGGGGCCATTCCATACCTCCATGCGCAAACTTGGGGTATCCTAATCCGATAACGCGATCACAATACACTTCATAAATAGCTTCAAATACGTCCTTAGTTCTATAAGGTGTAGCAACATCTTACATAAAATAATAATTCTTAACCAATCCTCTTCTTTTAGCCAAAGGGAAAAATTTTGTTTGTAGCATTTCTCGATAAGTATTGCCTGTAATGGTCCCTTCTATGAATTCTAAGTGTTTTGTTTTGATTGAAATAGCTGCCCAAACGGTCACGTTCACAGGGTGTAAAGACTTTGCCTCAGATGAGTGTGGATTTTCGCGACCCCAAAAAAGGTAATTTTGTTTATTCACATATCCATTTAAATAAAAATGAGCTTCATCTGTGAAGATTATGTGATTGATGTTGATCTCATCATTTTCAAATTTCTACGTCATAATTTTACAAAACTCAATTCTTTTGTTTTTGGAATCTTCTGTGAGCAAATGATGGGTCGTAATTTTGTAAGGGTGTAGCTTGAGGAAATTCTTCAATATTAATCTCAGTGTCTCTCGGTTCAGTTTCAAAGTTGCCACTGCTTTTCGTATCGAATACGTTGGATTATTCTTGAAATTGTCTTCGATCTTGGCAATCGTATCTTCTGTTGTAACTGAGTGCGATGGACCCGGAAGATGATGACGACGGTCCTCAAGAGTATAATACTTGATAAAATTATCAATTACTCTGGGAGAGGAAGACCCCCTCTGACCGGGTTTCCACCTTGTCGTTGGTAGGAGGGCTCAGTTGCGGGCGAGGGGGGGGGGGGGGTTAAAAAGGGGCTGCTACTGTCCGCGACTGCTAAGAGAAACCCACCCAAATCCATGGTGTGAGCCTGGCGTACAACCAGTATCTGACCTTATGGTCATATAACCGGGCCTAGGGATGCGTGGCACAGGGGGAGCTGTGTCATTAACGGTGCCTCCCAGAAACCGGGCGACATCTGGGAGTAGTCTTAAGACAAGCCAAGCCCCGGCATACGGCTCTGACCGGGTGAGACCGCTCTTCCGTGTTACTCTTGGGACCAAAAATGGAAACCAATTTTGAAAAACTATTAGTTGAAGAAACTTCTCCGGGTGGGGCCAGTGATGGCGAACACCCAGAGAGGACCACTGGCGACTCTCGAACTGACTCGGTTGGGGGAGGAAACAAACGAGGCAGGCTGAGCGGTGCCCCCAGGAAGAAGATGAGGAGGCAGAGACAGCAGCAAACCTCTGGAGCATTAACAACCTTGGTCGAAGCTGCATTTCAGGCTGAAGTGGTTGGTGATGTGGGGGCTCAGAAGAGGGCTGAAAAACGACTTCTTCCTGCGAACACCACGCCTAATCCCACCACCAGGCCAAGAGAGAAAAAGACGAGGAAGCAGGATCCGGGTACATATGCCCAGACAACTGCAAACTCATTAACTGGCAGTGATACCGTAGTCGTATCCGGACCAGAAGCTGGACACCGGGGGGGGGGGGATAGAGGGGGAG
>NW_021681731.1:10182-51001 GCF_001412515.2 Diachasma alloeum
GGGGGGGGGGTGATAGAGGTGAAGAAGCTCCTGAAGGCGACCATATTGGCTTTACCAGACGGAGTCAAAGCACCCACCTTCGACGGGGTCTGGGAGACGGATGGTTGGGTTGTGGTAAACTGCACAGACAAGGCGAGAGAGCCTCGAAGAGTTCATCATGGGGGCAGGGCTTCATATTTTAAACAGGGGGACAGAACCAACTTTCATGGACCGTAGGCGACAGGAAGTACTAGACATAACTCTGGTAACGGATAATATGGCTGGCTTGGTTGGAGACTGGAGGGTCTCAAAGGACCTCTCGCCGTCAGATCATAGAACCATAAGAATGTCCGTTCTTTTTGAGGAAGCGACTGAGTGGAGCAGAAACCCACGGCGGACCGACTGGAGAAATTATTGGAAGAGTCTAGCACTTAGGCTGAGGATGATTTCTCCCAGATTTGGCAGCAAGAAGCAACTGGAAGAGGCCTTGCACCGGGTGATAATTGACTCATATGGGAAAAACTGTAAGTTGTTGCCCAGAAGGCGGAAGACTGAGATAACCTGGTGGTCGGAAGACGAACTTGGGAGACTCAGGAATAAAACCAGAAGGGCTATCAACAAGGCAAAGAATGCGAAGGAAGGTCCTCGTAAGGAAGCAGCCTGGACGACTCACAGAGGACTTCTCGCAAAGTACAACAAGGCAATAAAAGCCCCCAAAGACAAGTGCTGGAGGGCTTTCACGAGCACCCTTGAGAGCCAATCAGAGAATGCCAGGCTGGCGCAAATCCTTGGTACAAATAAGACCACATATCTAGGGAGCCTACAAGCACCGGATGGGAGCAATACGGAGACAATGGAGGAAACATTGAAACTCCTAATGAAAATACACTTTCCGGGATTCACCGAATCCTGGGGAGGAGATATAGAATCAAGGCGAAGTCGAAGGGGCGAATACGAAACTCACGACTGGCCCTTGGCTGGCAAAATTGTGCAACCGTGGGGAGTCAAATGGGCTGTAAAGACCTTTGAGCCTTACAAAGCGCCGGGGCCAGATGGGATTTTTCAGTATAGCCAGAGACATGGGTCCCAATATGGGCCAGTATAGCACTGAGATATGTTTCGAGGTCATGGAACGAGACTAAGATAGTCTTCATTCCAAAGGCGGGCAAGGTTGGGTATATTAAACCAAAGGACTTCCGTCCAACAAATCTTACATCCTTCATATTGAAGACGCTGGAGAGACTTGTGGACCGATTCATAAAAACGGGACCCTTGGTAGCGAGCCCCCTCTCTACCTCTCAATATGCGTATCGAGAGGGTAGATCCACGGATACCGCTCTGCACCATCTGGTGGGACTCGTGGAGGGACAAATCACTGCCAAAGGTTATGCCATAGGAGCCTTCTTGGATGTTGAGGAAGCTTTTGACAGCATCTCGAACGAAACCATAGAAAAAGCTATGAAGAAGCATGGGTTCCCTAGGACGATCATTGCTTGGACACAGACCATGTTAAGGGGCAGAAGACTGTCGGCTAATCATGGACAAAGATATATAGAAGGGCGCCCAGCCAGAGGATGTCCGTAGGGGGGAGATATCCTCTCACCTCTGCTGTGGAATCTTATTGTGAACGAACTTCTGGAAAGGCTGCGTGGAGCGGGGTGCCATGTCATTGGCTTTACCGATGATGTGGCAATAGTGGTTAGAGGCGGTTTTCTGAGGGTGCTCAAAGACCTGATGGCGACGGCACTTAACATCGTTGAGAGTTGGTGCAGGGAAACTGACCTCTCGGTGAATCCCGCCAAGACCACAGTCCTAGTCTTCACGAAAAAATACAAACTAGAGAATATCAGACCCTTAATACTGAACAGCTCGGTAGTAAACTACACCAACAAAGTAAAGTATCTGGGAGTAATTCTAGATAATAAACTCAGTTGGAAGGATCACATCTATACGCAGAGACTGGGATGAACTCGATGTGGGCATGCAGAAGGGCCATTGGGAAAAACTGGGGGCTAAACCCCAGAATGACACTGTGGCTCTATCAAATGGTATTGTTACCAAGGCTAATTTATGCTGCGATAGTGTGGTGACCAAGGGCAGGAAGGGTGGAAACAAGGAACCTGTTACAGGGCCTATAGAGAACTTTCCTGAGGGTCCCGACGGGGGCCATGAAGACCACACCTACTGATGCACTAGAAATAGCACTAAGTATCCTGCCTTTGGACTTCAGAGTGATTAGCTCTGCAAGCACAATAGCCTACAGACTACGGGGTCAGCAAGAATGGAAATCGACAGGCAATGGAAATCAAGGTCATACCCAACTTGGCTTGATTAATGCAAATTCCCTCACGGACAAGTCTGACAGAATTCAGAGAAAATCTCAAATTAAGAAAGCCTTCAAAACTAGAATACCATCCAGAGAGGAGTGGCTAGATTCAAAACTCAAACCTGGACCCAAGGAGAATTACTGGTTTACCGATGGATCTGGCTACAATGAACGCTTTGGGGCGGGGATCTATCGATTGAAGGATGGCTTCGGGGAAAGCTTCCCCCTGGGCCAGCATGCAACAGTCTTTCAAGCCGAGCTGTTAGGCATAGCCAAGTGTGCCGAGCACCTGGTAGCAAAAGAGACGGAAGGGATGAAAATCTTCATCTGCAGCGACAGCCAGGCGGCCATAAAAGCACTGGAGAAAGCCACTACTAATTCTAAAGTGGGGTGGGAGTGTACACAAGCACTTGCCACTTTAGGGGACAGGAATAAAGTCACCCTAACCTGGGTTCCGGGCCACCACGGAATACAGGGTAACGAAGAGGCGGACTGGCAGCCCGGAAAAGAAACGGAAGGTGTTCCTCCGGAGGGTCTGATTGGTGTGCCTTTCACAGTGGGAAAAAAGATCATAAAAGATCACCTACAGCGGGAATTCGAAAAACGCTGGCGAACTAGCACAACCTGTAGACAGGCTAAACTGTTTATGGGGGAGCAGTCAAATAGAAGGACTAGAGAACTTTTGGCGCTGGACAGGAAAAATCTGAGGGTTGCGATAGGACTTCTCACAAGCCACACTACCCTCAGGGCTCACCTGTACAACATGAAGGTAGCTGAATAGGCAGGCTGTAGACTATGCGGAGACGGGAGAGAGGACGCCGCACATATTCTGTGCGAATGCCCCCTACTAGCTATACGTAGATATAGGAGCTGGCGCCAGGCTTTCATGGAACCAGCTGACCTAAATGAGGTGGCGGTGACCAGGCTCATTAGCCTAGTGAAAGACACAGGGCTGAGGTTGGTGGACTGACCAGCATAAGGCGGAAGTTACAAAAAATCGTATGACTTAGGTGATTCTGGGCAAGAAATTGACCGGCCGCATTACTCTAAATTCTAAATTCTGGGAGAGAAAGTAATAAATACTTGAAAGTTTTAGTCGAAAGTGAGGATACGATGAAGTCAGATAAATTTGTTTTTATTCTCACCTTCTGAGGGGGTTTTGACTGGCTCCTCTTTTACTTCCAAATTTGGTACGAAAGCCTCTATGTGCTTCAGTATAGTTTTTACCTCTAGTATAGAAGCACTCGATAAGATGTACTTTTTCTTCGTTTGTAAGGTTACTCATTTTGAAGTACACGTAGTGCTTCTTGTAGCGTCTCAATAGAAACTGAAAACTCTCTAGTATATATCTAATGGACCGAACTTTATATGTATACTTTAGGCAACTTCCCATTTGTCACCCTGTATATCATAATCTTTAATTGAATAGATCCTTCAATCGTATTTCTAGTTATCACATTCTCATAAAATGAACATTTCCTGTTAAACAAAGAAATAAAAGAGAATAAAAAAATATATATCAGAAAAAAGTTTTGAACCAGGATCTGCGGGTTGATAGACGGATGCGCTGTCTTCTTCAAATCTGTCAGGCAAAATTTCTTCCTTATTTTTGGGCATCTGCCCCTAGGTCTCTGATGGGAGACAACGCTAGTGACACCCTTTAAATCAATGAAGAATGGATGCTGTCGGTGTCCGAGATAAGCCGGCCTCTCCTTGTGAGTTTGGTTCTGGTCTTCGAAATTCCAGAGCCAATGTGCTCGCGACGCGACACCCCCCGTGCCATGCAGCCGTCGGCACGATATGGGAACCCTCACGACGGCCGGCGTGCCAACAAGACTCGACGACCGCTGCAGCGCTCCCACTGCTCACCCCTTGGCTCGGGAAGCTGGTCCACGACGGGGCTTTAGGCATTCCGACCGGTTTTCTAGTTGGGCCGCCCTATCATCACTGCTAACCAATCATTTTACCATTTCTCGTCAAGGTTTTGAATGTTTCGACTCAATTCCTCGCGGGATTCGGTTGTTCCCACTGGCCGCCCTCCTATCCGCCACCTGGAGACGTGCTCGGTTGGTAACTCAACTCTGTACTTCGCACTCCTATTATGGAGTTTAGAGAACCCGAGTCATTAAGGTATGAATTGTCATTTTTCGATGAAATATCTTGTAACACTTGGCCAAGTATCATTGACTCAGTCGTTGCAGAAAAGCTATTACATGGATTGGTAATGGAATCGTCTCTTCCTCATCAAACGTATCTTCAATGATGATTTTCCTCTTCTTCGAAGGCGGCAGAATAGCTGATGCATCTACTTGCGATACTGATGAGGAGGGTTCCATTTACTCCTTCCAATGGTTCTGCATTGGAGGGCTTCTACTTTTATAACCTGATTCTCCTACAACTGTACCACCAGTAGGAATGTTGTACAATCAGGGAGATGAAGAGTAGACAGGACTTCTATCATTACTGATCATATTTGGAATATTCCACAAAGGGTCTTCGTTATAATTTACCCCCCTTTAAATAAGTTATAAATAATGAGATTTTAGTTGTTTGGTGATGAATGGCGACTTGTTTGTACCGACGAAATGACAAAACTGGAATTTCTTGATGAGTTTGTTGTAGTGTCACCCTCCACAACAGTTGAGAGATTCTCGGCTCGAGTTCTCGGAAACAGATGTCGGGGACACATTCACATTATCGTTTGCATTATCAGACTCTTTCGAGAAGGATGAGATATGGTTCTCATGATTGCGTAGGATGATTCTTACGAAGAGGCTTTGTAGTACGCTTTTCGGCAACCAGTAAGTTGACGGCACCACTGAGTGTATTCAAATAATGAAGAACAACTTCGCTCAACCTCAAACTTGTTTTTTTCTACATTATGTATTTTTGGAAATCTTTCAAGTACTGTTCACTTCGGGCTGATGAGGCTCTTTCAATGCTTGAAAGAGCATCATCTGGCAATTGTTCTCTTGATATAATCGGGGCATAACAGGACTCTAAAGAACAAATGTTCGAGACAACTCTACAATCTCAAGTGCAAATTTAACATTCGTATACTTATTCACATTTCCTTTCAGTGTCACACTCCCACGACTGTCGGTTTTTGTGACCTGAATGAACGAAATTATTCCATTTTTAATTTGACTATCATCGCAATTATCAAAATCGTTAATATCTGCAGTCTTCAGAATCTCTTCACTCATTCCGCATATTTGTCCAAGTAAAAAACTGAAGTCTTCATGTATGATAAAAGCATCGTTTGAGCTCGGACGTAAGGATGTTCACCATTATCTGGATCAACCTTAGGAGAGAGTGCGATAATCAGCACAGCACGGAGAGTTGTCTTGAAAAATTCTAAGTATGTTTGATGATTTAATAATCCTACTGTTCGCAGGAAGAAATTTTTCGTGTGAGGTTGATCTATTGTGAGCCATTTCCATTTCACATTTTTTTTGTAAGGTGGGCAATATCCAAACGCAGGAGACAAATTTTATGAGGAGGAACATGTGAAGAAGATAGCTAAGAAAAACATTCCTCCAAATACTTTTCTAGACTGCATTGGTTGAATACCATTGGGATAGCATTTAGTTGAGCAAGAGACTGGTCTGAGATGATTTCGTTTGCAATTTTAGCTCCTGCGCACAACTATTCTCGCAAGCAAAAGGCAATTGGGTTCGCATCATGTTTTTCCGACATCATTTGAAACAAAGGGAATATCTACCGTTGGAAGATATCACACCTTGGTACAAAAATGTCGGGCTTTTTGAATTATCTTCGGCTTGTCGACACTTGGTCACTCTTCCTGTAGCATCAATGGAAATACTCTCATATTCATTTGCCCTTACGGCTAAATTATACGACGTAACTTGCTCTCGTAGCCAATACATCACGAATCTTTTGTTGACACCCATTTGATGGATGCTACCTGCATATGTTGGTGATTGTGCAGCTTTTTGCAAAGAAACCATCGGATCTTCACCTGTGTTAACACCAAGTTCTTTCTCGATGGTGTCTTGAACAACTTTGCGTAGAACGTCTGAAGAACGCAGGTTTGCAAGTTTACTGTGTTTACCTCTTGTTACCACCAATAAACCGATTTTCCTGTTAATTGTCGGATATGAGGGTCAGAGATAAAGACAAAAAAATGAGGGTTAAAAACTAAGGTCAACCGAAAGACCACGAGGTTTAAGTATAACGGTCAGAAACAAAGGTAAAAAACAAGGCTCAGAAACAAAACAGTCTGAAATAAGAAAAATTAACTTCAAGCCAAAAATCAAGCCGCAGAATCAATTTGAATTAAGCCGATAAAGTAGCTGGAATCAAGCCAATAAAGCGGCGAGAATCAAATCGAAGAATTAACCTGAATCAAACTAAAGAATGGACTTGACTCAGATTGAAGTGGCAGTTTGCATCTCTCCGAGAGAGACGTAATTCATGCCGATGGTAATGACGTGAAGTACGTCGATTTCTGGCAACATACAGTCTGACCAGATTCAAACCGATTTTTCGAATTGATTCAGAACGATTTTGTTTAGAGTGTAGATTGTGAAAAACGTCTGAGGGATGTAGTTTTTTCAATGAAACTTGGGAATACGTCGAAAAACGTAATGTGTTGACAAATTTGATAATTTCTCCTGGAGAAACGATGAAATAAAATTTCTTCTTTTGTCACTACTGCTGTGTTCACGTCAAAAATCTTTTCGTTTACTTGCAAACGAAAAAACGCAGGGTTCGAAACATGTTGAACGTAACATCACTGTCAAAAACTATTGTTCGACACATGTGAGACGGGAATTTTCAGCTCGTATCATTGGCAGCCCTTGGCTTCTCCTCGGGTCGTCAATTTCATACTCGTGAAAATTCTGTCTCACTCATATCAAAATATACTACTTTATCACTGGTGCTACGTTCACCTCGCGTCGAAAAGTGCCTTTTCGTTTACTTGTAACTGAAATATAGTCTAGTTCAACAAATTGTGCGGCGGGGATTTTTTTAGCTCGTGTAATTGATAGTCCTCGGTTTCGCTTTAGGCCTCCCGCACGGAAAAAATATATATATGCGAATAATTATATATAGAATATATAATTGGCAAAAAATGCTGTATATGAAATATATATTGAATATGTACGTGCGCATATATGTGACATATACATCATACATATTGTATTTTTTCTGCCCATATATGTGCATGTAATTGATGTATATGTCTCATATATGTGTTTTTCGTGCGTGTTCCCACTTCACATTTGTGGAAAACCCGTCGCACTAGTTTCGAAATACACTATTCAACAATCAAAGTGGCTTTATACAATTGAGAATGGACTCGATTCCTAGCAAAATCGTCTCAGTGGTTGTGGAGTTATTTAAATACACATGTGTATTGGAATATGTGTGCACGTCAAAATTTTTATGTATTCAATTTTATATTCTTTCATGTCCTTATATCAAGACTTGTAGGATCATGCAAGGTCTCCGGCATGAATCCTCAGTAAGGCTGAATGCCGTGGTAGACTTCGGTGGTTTATTTGAGCAATTTAGGTTTATAAGAGAGATGCACTGAGAAAAAAAAATTTTAATATCTGAAAAATATTTTCTTGAGAGAAGTAAATTATTTTCAATGGCTTAAATCTCAGAATGTGTGCACTTCACGGGACTCGAATAAATTTTCATTCATCACTATCGTTCCGCGTTACGTCATGAATATTTTACATATTGCAATATTGGAAGTGCGTAACGAAAAAATCATGAAAACAATAAAGACTAGAAGATTGACGATTCTTCTACACGATTTAAGTAAGTTCATTTGCAACAAAATCATACTTGAGTACAAGAATATTTTAAAGCATGAGGCCTTTCTCGGGTCATGTGAGTTGAGATGCCTGAGAGAATTAATCAATTGAAGAAAATTTACTTGTCTGAAGAAAATATATTTCAGATATTAGAAATTTTTTTTTTCAGTGTGTGCTACATGAAAATTGAAAGAATTTCAGCACTATTCAATTTTTTCTGCAAAATTGATTCAATGCAATTATTTCCACATGGTGGACGGCGGAGGTTGACAACCACTTCATGATTATAAGCACCTTAGTCATAATATGAGAACATTCTGACCATCTCCCATTAAAGTCATTGTTGCGTTAGGATGGAAGTATTGAATATTCTTTGATTGTCATAAATAGCATTCAATAGTTCCTGACGGTCACAAAATAATATTTATTTTTACCGGGTACCCACCTATGAAGTGCTAGGCACATCCAGAGTCTGCGAGAGATTCAGGGAGGTTCATCAAAGAACAATGTGATATACGTTTGGATATTTATTGTATTGATTTTTTTTGGGAAAACGAAGGATACAGAAACCTTGACAATTCTGATCATGTAAAAGCTATTGAAACTAATTCCCAATATATGTTGTTCCAAGATAATATTCAATTATTCAAAATACATTATATCCAAAATGTACTATTGAGAGAGGAAGAGAGAGAGAGAAAATGCCGGACCCTGACTGACAAGACGCACGAGAGAATAATGCAGTACTCACTTACTCTCTCTCGAGGATTCCTCGTTGTAATTGTTATCCAATGGGACAATGTTTCTCCCACACAGAGTCCGATTGAAGACAGTAACCTTTGATTTGTTTACTGATTTACTAGTTTTTCCGTTGAAATTTCACCAATTATCTAAGCACCGTGAATACACTTAATAAATTTTACAAATGTCAATAGGTGATTCTAAATTCGTAAGTAATGTGTCCAATGCACTTTTCACGTGAACGTCCGCGTGACAAGTAATTTTTCACCCCGTCAACCGCGCCACGTCGGGAACCCCACCGAAAAAACGATAAGTCGTGAACTATTTCCCGAAATTTACTTGAGATCGCATACCCCGAGCAAGCTTAGTAACTGTTTTCGGAAATTGGAATGCGATAGGTACTCAAGGAGCCCTTCCGGAAGCGTTTTTTTTCGACGCTGGAACGTAACTGCTTTCTGAATTTGGGGGGGGGGTCACAGAACAGTAATTTTAATGAATTTGCAAAAGGGTCACGTGGGGTTCCGCCGTGGAGCGATTCTTGTGCATTTTCAGGTGGGAATATGCTTCGAATTTGACTGCATGACTTTATTCTGACATTGAAGTCAGCAGTTTCGTCAGCGGAAGCCCGGCACGTGTAGGAATTTTGGTATTTTCGTACCGGATATAACTTGATTCTTTTATATTTCGATTAAAATTGAGAATAAAATTTGGAATAAAAATCGTTCAAAATTCTGAACGTAACAGTCCCCCTAAGGAGATGAATGAAATTCTACTTTCGTTTATCTTCTTACTTATGCCGGTCTTTTGCCTATGATCACATGAGTTAAAACCTGATACTCGAGCGTGAACTTCGCTGTTGAATTTTGTATTTCTTTTCCTTCAGAACGGTGAATGGCTAACAATCCAAATTTATTTTGCTAAAATGGATAGGACTAGTCGAAAAGTGCCCAAGATCATTCAGAGGGGTTTGTAAATGTTCTAGAAATTTTGGTGTAATATTAGATGGGATTATGGTTGCAATCATCTCATCAACTTGTACATTGGTTGGGTTATTGTACGGCAGATTTTGATCACTTGTCCGTGAGACATTGGATGTTGTTTGGCCATTAATGATTGGATTCTTGCTTCGTTTTTTTTTTATTTGAGAGTTTTTTTGCTAGAGGTAAGTGAGGAGAAGGTCGTTATCACCGCGCGGGTGTACTGTTTCATCTCGTCTGGCCGTTCTACATCCGCTGAACGTGAGCGTGACATCTTGCGAGCCGTCGATGCGCCATGGATCCTATCAACCACGTTGTTGGTCATTGTAATTGTTGACGAGTGTTAGCTTTGTGAGTTTTATTGGATGGAGACTTTTTTTGTTTGGAGAGTCGAGGATTGGGTTGAGGATTCCACCAGGAATTTTGGACAAATGACTGCTATTATTGCTTCTGATGGGCTACTTGTCGACACACGCACATTTTCCTCTGTGTGGTTAAGGTTAGCAATTTTATTTTGATACCGATTTTACTGAAGGACCATGCTTGATCTCTCACTCTCCCTTTCTGTAGGAAAGAGAATTTGACTTTGTTGGTGAGTGAATAACTATAGGTTCAACTCTCTCTCCTCTTTATCATTATGTTCATTTGTATATTTTGTAAATGTCTAATGTGTATCTCTAATAATATATATATACCTCGCAGTAATTGTTCATGACCCCATGACTTAACTCAAACTATAATTAAAATATACTCATCGATTAAAATTATTTATCCATTTTATCGGAAGTGAAGTTCTCCTTTTTCCTTTTTTTTTAGGTTTACAGCAAAAAAAAACATAATTACTAGGTGGAGTTAATCCTAGATTGGTCACTGTAGGAATGACAAAATGCATTTTAAAACTATTAAGTGGGCAAAATGAGAAAGCGGGTGATATAAAAAGCGAAATTTGAGTTTCTTGTTTTATTATAATATATATTTATTGAAATTAATGTGGCTCAATTATGTAAAATTATCTAAACGAACATTAAGTGACCAAGCTGGGTTTAATTCGTTTGGATGAGACATTGGTACTTATTGTTATTGCTGATTGGTAGATGATTGTTAGACGTCGAGGGCTGGACGTTGGGTGCGCCTTGGCGCCTCAGGAGCAGCTGTTTCAAGCGGTGGAGCCCGATTGACGATTTTGAAGACCGGTGTACCTTGAGGGTGATCTATGTTGAGAATCGGTTCTAATTGTGCTTTAGTTAGATCTCGCAAGGCGAAATTGGTGAGTTGTTCCACCAGTATTGGTCCAGGATTCTGCCTTTCAAGGTTGGTCTTTTTCTTAGGTATCCATCTGACTCGGCGACAGCAACTGAATAGCCATATGATGGAATTTCTGGCTACTTGCTAGCTACAGAATATGTAGGCGAGACCGGCGATCGACAACAAACTCAACCCACCGATGGACCCAAAAGTGATGAGCTTATGGTGATATTCTTCCTGTCGTTGTTCCCCGATTTCTGCAAGACGTTGTTCAGCTTCGTCTAAACGTAGTTCGTAGCCTGCATGGTCTTTCAACCTGGGTAGGGGGTTTATCTGGATGTTGGTCAGAGGGTTGGGCTGAAAGGTTCCTTTGACGACTTCCGGGGCCAAGGCACCAAGGTCTAAATTGATTGGCGGAAGATGTATCTCTGCTCTTGATGTTGACATTTTGCCGGGGTGTGAGATTCGGCTTGAGTTTGGAGATGACAACCTTGCCCTAAGGGTAATATTCCAGTACCATTGATTGTCACGACGCCTGTTGATTGACCTTTGCAATATAATTCTCCAGTGTCGCTCTCGGTATTTGCGAATATCCATCTGTTTGATGTTGCGAGGTTCGTCCACTCCGTTCCTCGAGTCTTTGTGATTCTTATATCGCACGTCTTCAGGGCTTCTATAGATGATTTTAGTAGTAGCGAAACCTCACATGTAGGTTTTATGATGGAGTTAGATATGGGAAATGTTGGCTGGCAGATGATTCGATCTCCAAGTAATGCGCAGTCATCGATAGTTGATTGGTCGAGTAGAGAATAATGGTGTTCGTCTTTAGTAGTGATGATATAGGGTTTTGATGGTATGATGTGAGCGGCAATTTTCGTGGCACCGTTTTGCTGAGGTCTCTTGCAGGGACGCGTGCGGAATAGTAGAAGTGGTTCTCTGCGTAGCAATGGGAGGCTGATGAAGGCAAGGATTTTCCCTTGGGTGTGGCCTAAATGGAGTGAACTAACTTTCGACAACGCGGGATAGTCAGTCTTTCCCCTTAGAACGAGAAATTCCAATTGTGGGTGTTCCGCCTGGATCTTCTGGACTATTTGATGTAATTTGTCGGGAGTGAGGAGGACTTGTGAGATTCTCCCATGCT
Source organism: Diachasma alloeum (assembly GCF_001412515.2). NCBI lineage: Eukaryota > Metazoa > Arthropoda > Insecta > Hymenoptera > Braconidae > Diachasma > Diachasma alloeum. The sequence goes on from NW_021681731.1 coordinate 22,384, forward strand.
TCGCAGCGTCTATCGCTTCAACTATTTTTCTCGTTGTCTCGAGTAAAATTCTCATAGCTCAGTGCTTCATCTCCAATCTCACTAAATTTTTCGGTTAATTGAAGGTTGAGAACCGCATCCGCCTGTCTGTTCAATTCATTCTGTACCATTCTGTACTTCTGTGACATTCTTCAGGGTCATGAGATTTTTATTTGCTTGTTGGATGTTGCTCATTAGTTTCTCTGTTTCGGAACGAATTAGATGAGTCGAATTGTTAATAATATGTGTAATTTGACTCTGGCTTTTGTAGAGTTTATTAATTTCCTTATTAATATGCTCGTGGTCATTATAGTCCATGACCCCGAAGAGTTTCTGTTGCAGCGTGCCGATGAAACCGAATAGGGGAGTCCTCCTGCCACGAATCTCGTCTAGGTCCTCACGTGTTGGTTTGAATAGATCTTCGAGATGCTGATTCAACGTTTCTACTTCTAGTTGCATGGTCATGTATTGGTTGACCTTGAGGATACGTTTGCAACTTATTCCGAAATGAGGTGAACATTGGTTCCACGTACTTTTGAATTGGGGATAGAGAATTTTGGTGATTGTATTATGGAAGGACATGAAATCTATCGTTGTTATAAGTTGCCACTGTTTTTCCATGATCTGTAGGGGTTGCAAACGTTCGTAGAATAGTCCGGGGTTGTTAGGCAGATACTCGATCTTCATCATGTCACCAGGGTCTGTAGGTTGCCCTCCGGTCGATGCTAGGAGCGTGAAGAAGAGTACTACGAAGAGATCCATCGTTTCTCCCCCTTTTTCCTCCTGCCTTAAACTTTTTTTTTTATCGTTTGCAATGGACGATAGAAATTAGAGTGATTTGATTATAGTGAGTAACCTTAATCTACCGCTAGTCTAGCTTTATAAGGGTGAATGATACGTCTCTCTCCATTCTCATCTTCAATATTCAAGTTTCCTAGTTCAGTAATACCTACGATTTCATAAGATGTTTTGTTGAAACTATCAAACTTTCCGCGGCGGGGTTCTTTGACTATGTCAACGAATTGACCTATTTGAAAATCGATAAGTCTAGCGTGGCGATCATATATTTCTTTAGATTTTTATTTTGCTTCAATTAAATTATCGGCTGCTATGAATCTAATTTGATCGAGTTTGGTGATGAGTTTAGTTATGAACGCGTCGTAAATCTCTAGGGTTTCTTCGTCCGGGAACTCCGAAGGAGTACGTGCCTTTTTCCCAAAAATTAACTCGAATGAGGTAAAACCCGTGGCTGAATGGACGGTCGTGTTGTACGAGAACATGGCAAATGGTAGCATCATGTCCCAATCGTCATTTTTGGCCATCATGGTTCTCAAGTAATCGACTAAGGTTTGATAGCTACGTTCGAGCGAGCCATTAGTTTGAGGGTGGTAGCCTGAAGTAGTAATTTGTTTGACACGGAAAATTTTGGCGACTTCGGCGAAAAATTTGGTCAAGAAACTAGTACCTCTATCCGAAAGTAGCACTTTTGGTGCTCCATGAACAGCGAATAATGTTGATGCTAATGCAAAAGCGATAGTGGAGGTTTTTAGATCTGGGAGAGGAGCAGCTAGACAGTATTTTGGCAGATAATCCTGTGTTGTTAAAATATGAACGTTTCCTTGACTAGTCAAATATAGCGCACCGACCGTATCTATTGCCACAAGTTCGAATGGTTCTAGAGGGGTGTTCGTTATGATCATTGGTTGACGTGTCTTTACCCGGTTTACTTTCATTTGTCTGCATATTTTGCAGCGTCGCACGTATTTGGTGACTTGCGAAGTGATTCCCGGCCAGTAGAATCGTTCTTTTATTCTACAGACTGTTTTACGTACGCCTTTATGGCCGCCCACTGAGCTACTATGGGCTTCCTCAATAATTTTCGGTCTGAGGTGATCCTCCGGGGTGCTAACATTGCCCTCACAAATGGTTATATCAATCGGTTCCCCTTCGAAAACTTCTTCGAGTATTGGAATTAATCCAAGGTTATCTATCTCATCCCCTTTTTTAGCAATTCGAAATGATGTGGACCCATAATGAATTAATGCATCGCGAAGATTGTACAGACCTAGCAGCGCGTCTTGAATTTTAGGTTTACGAAAGTGGTATTCTTTAATTACTATAGAAAACGTTTTAAATTTACCTAGAAGGGTTATAAACACGTCCCCCACGTTCGGTTTGTAATTTCTTAGAGTTTTGACGTCGATTAATTTCGTGGATTGCAATAATTTACTAATTCGAGCTGTAAGTTCAAAATCTGCTGATAGAAAGTGTACAATATTATTTCGTTTAAACGTTAGACCGTCTCTAGAGAATTGAATCTGTGGATTTTGGACTTTCCCCTTCTCATTGAAATCGAATGCTCCTTCCAAGGATAGTGAGGGAGGAATTTCTAATCCGATGCGAGATTTCGGGAGGAGGACGTTTGGTTGAGGGACTTCAATAATATTATTTACTGAAGGCGGATTAGGAATGTCATTTCTATTAGTTCCAGCCGTTTTCGGACCAGAAAAACTGAGGATTCTCTTGACTTGAGGAGTTTTGTCAGCTTTTGCACGGTTAAGCATCATTGGACTTGATCTCGCCACTGGTTCATCCCCTCTTTTCGGAGTGGGAGCGAACGATACTCGTTTTTGATATGCGGGCGTGACTGTGGCTTTCTCTGGTGTATCTGTTGAGCTTTGAGGTAGTAACTCGGTGATGGTGTCGTCGCTTTCATCAGAGATCTTCGAGGATTCATGTTTTTCAGACAGTTGGCTCAGCTGTAGTATGTTATATACCGACGGAAGTCTGTATAACTCGAGTTTTAGGAAAATAAAATTCTCCACGGCTTACTTTCCTGCGTAGACTTACCTTCCCATTTTAATCGATCCTACCTTGAAGAATTTTCATCTCCCTACTATAGTTTATCGATTATTTAATTAACTCTTCACGTAATGAGTCTCAAATGAATAATTAACGGATTGAAACATAGCAAACATCATTTATTCAATGAAATTGCTAAATTTTACATTATTTTGTATTGCGGTAGATTAGCTTTTTTTTGGAACAGAATATTTAAGTGACAGGGAAAACTCATTGTCCGAAAATACTGATCTATAGAGTAATCAAATTGTTATTACCAATGATGTCTGCTGCTCGGTATTACTCAATTAATTACTAGCTAGTGTTTTACGGGGAGAGAGATAGAGAGTCAAGATTAGATGATTTCAACCGGATTTTCTCTTTTAGCTGTTTTCTTTGATGTATTGATAATTTCTAACAAGTTAGTGCTCACCCTTACAATTTTGTTTTAAATACTTAGTGAAGCTCAGGAGTTAATCCAATATACGTTTGATCACTGTAGACAATTGAAGTCACTACATTCTTAATTCACCAATTCAAATGTAATTAGGGTGAGAAAGTCCTCTCATTTAAAATGCTATTATTATTATTGGTTTTTAAAATTCACTGTTCAGATTGTTTCAAAGTTCTCTTGGAAAGGGTTCACTAGTATAATTTGTTCTAAAACGGAAAAATCACTTTGAGTCTTATCTCATCACAAGAAGCACGAACCACGAAGATGTGTGTGATTATTCGTAATTTACTGTATCGATCTCGATAGGTCGCAAATCTTTCGCACAGTTTACCGGTCCAAAGCCTCGTCTTACAGAGTTGAGTTTACTTGGGATGGGATGGATTATGGCGTTGGCAGATTTTTTTTAAAATATCGAAAGCGAATACAAGAGTCAAGCGGGGAAATGCTCGCTATGGCTCCACAGGCGTGATTGTCTTTAAAAATTGTACGTTTCAGTGGCGTTGGAGTGTCCAGAAAATGCTAAGACAGCATCCTCTGGGCACACGTGCCTATACGTATGAGTTCTATGTGTTGGGGTCGTTAGAAGAATTTGCAGGTTTGCAAGTAACATCCGGTGAGATTGAAACGAACGAGGTTTGAAGGGAGCCAGAATACGAATAAAATTTATGAATTAAATTTTATATGTAACAAGTAGATATTGTTGATACAGTAGGTCAGCTGATTCCTTAATTTTCTCATTACTATTATCGCTTGAGGATTCTGTCTCGATGAATTTTGCGTTCTGCTTTTTAGCAATATTTTTGTCGAATTCGGCGAAAGACTTACTCATTGACTCTACAAAAGACGGAGAGACTATCACTGATCCATCCTCTTTTTCGACTGATTCATCAGCAGGAGTTTCGAGAGGCTCGTCAATGATCTCGTCTTCAGAATCAGAATCCGCTCTTGGATTTTCTCTAATTAATATCAATGCCGGATTATCCGGTTCTCTGAGCACCTCCATGAAGACGTCATCATCGATGGCACTTGGATCCATTTTCGTCTGCGGCTCCGAATCTTCCTCTTCAGGTTCAGGTGAACTGGGTTTAGGAAGGAGTGTGACGTTGGATCTCGAGGTGGGATTCTTCGGCATAGGGTGTGTTTGAGTGGGTTTATAAGATGGGATGGAACGAGGGATAGGCTCCTGAACCTCGAGAACAGGCGGAGGATTTTGTTTGGATTGGGTTCGGAGGCGGAGCCGCAACCTGGAGGCAATGGTTTCTTCCGCTGCCCCTCTGGGTTTCTGCACTGCAGTTGGGGCTGATTGCACACGATTTCTGGCTAGAGGGTTTTTTGTTGGTTTGGAGGTACCTGGCTGCGGTGATTCGGTCGCTTTCATTTTCGACCCAGGAGGCCTTCCTCTTTTTCTAGGTGGTTCGGCTTGATGTTTAGAACCAATTGACTCCGTTTGTTTCGATACTTTCTTGAACATCATTACGGAAAAGTAATCAAAATTCAGAGCGTCCTCATTCGTCTCTGGAGGGTCTACAGGGTTCCAAGCAATAACTTTGGCAATTTGTTTTGTTTTTGCAGTGCGGTGATGAGCTGTGAAACTGAATCCTGCGATTTTGGTCTTAAATGATGCGTTTCTGGTGGTTTGGTCTTGATTGTCTTGCAACCATACCACCGCGGCACTCTCTGTATATAGGTTGAAGTGTTGGCCGTATATATATGGCCTAAATTGGTTCAGGGCGTAGACGACAGCTAGACACTCACGTTCATCTTTGGTATATCGAGTTTCTACGTCTTGGAGTTGTCTCGAACCGTAGGCTATCGGTCCCTCCACACCATCGTCGTCAAGCTGAGTTAATACTGCGCCAACTCCGATTGGTGAGAAGTTGATCGTAACGATGGATTTTCTGTCGTTGTTGGGATGACGCAAGAACGGTTCTTGGGAGAGAAACAGCTGCAATTCCTTAAAAGCCAGATCTTCTCGTGGTCCCCAGGTCCATTCTGCTTTCTGCTTGGTTAAGTGGAAGAGTGGTTTAGCTCTTGGTGCATACCACTCTTTAAATTGATTGAAATAATTGCACATACCAAGAAAAGTGCGTAGACTCTTCTTCTCTTTCGGCGGGCTGAGCTTCACGATTGCATGTACTTTGGTATGATCAGGTCTTATTCCTTCCTTATTTATAATAAAGCCCAGGAACACCACTTCATCTCGGAATAGTTGACATTTTTCCGCTTGCAAGGTGGCTCCGGGCTCTGCTAGTCTACGGAGGACTTTCTCGAGCAGCCTTTGATGTTTCTCGATTCCCGCTGTATGGATGATAATATCGTCCAGGTAGACCTGCACACCATCACCGATGAGGTCACTAAGGATTTCATGCATTGCGCGTTGAAAAATCGCTCCTGCGTTGATGAGCCCGAATGGCATGTGCGTGAATTCGTAGTGGCCATTATGTGTGGAAAAAGCGGTTTTTTCTTGGTCTTCAGGCTTCAATTTTAATCTGGTGAAAGCCGCCCGCTAAATCGAGGGTGGAGAAGACGTCCGATCCTCCGAATTTCGAAATTACGGTGCGGATGTTCGGCAATGGGTATTTATCAGGTACTGTCTTCTTATTGAGGCCTCTAAAATCAATTACCATCGTCCACTTTTTATTGCCGTTCGTATCAGGTTTTTTTGGTACCATCCAGAGTGAAGAATTGTAGCGTGAAACTGATGGCACGATGACTCCATCTTTGAGCAGTTTCTCTGTTTGTTTGGCCACCTCCTCTTCAAGATTTTTGGGGAACCGATACTGCCGCACTGAAACTGGCTTCTCATCTACCGTTCTGATAGGGCAAATGGCTCTTCTGATTTTCCCACTCGATTCACCTGGTAGTGTAAAGGCATATGCATACTCTTGAATTGTCTTTAGGAGCGGTTTCAATCTCGTAGAGTCGTCGAGTCCTCTAATCAATATCTCTTCTGCTTTCTCAAGACGTGTGTCAGCCTGGATCTTATTTGGATCGATTTGAGCGTCCCAGTCAGGTTCACCAAAGACATTATCGATGAATTTCGTACCTGCCTGATTGAATTCAGAGACACACATCGCGACTACCAAGGGTTCCACCTGCTGAGCTGGTATTTTGATTTTAACTGCTTCGTCATTTTCATTTGATACTCGCCCCCAAAATATTCCGTCATTGACTTCCACCTCGCCCGCAAGTAATGTCACTCCTTTTGCGAGGCTTCGTTTCGTAATGTATCCCTTCGCTTTCACAATACTTCTTACCTTGATGGGGACCAACTGCTTCGATCTAGCATCTAGGATTATAGATTGACCAGGGATCATGGTTTGGTGGAAAGCAGTGGTTTCAATGGGGTGGATTTAAGGGTCAATGTATTGAGTGAGAAAGAGATATCGGCTTGTTCGTTAACTAGAAATTGGTTACCAATGATGCCATTGTAAGGACTTCGGATCATGTTAGATATTACATTAAATTCGGTAGGAATGCCTTCGATTTCAATGATTATCGTACCGATGATGGGTTGCTTTCCTCCGGCTACACGGAATAGAAACCTCGGTAAACAAGCTTTAATTTGACTACGATCGCGTAATACTTGGACCGAAATTAAATTGAGGCTAGCACCTGAATCGATTAGCATTGGGCATGCTCCTGATTTAAGTTTAGGGGATCTAACTAAAATACAAGGGCTGCAGCCCGTGGCACAGATCGTGAGCCTATCGGTAGCTTTTGGAGCGACCAATTCAAATGGAAAATTTTTCTCTTTCAAGGATAATGTTGTCGTGCAATAGGAAATCGTTACTTTTTACTCCTGAAAAAATTTCAATCCAAGCATTCCCATGAAACCGCCCGGAAGCTGAGAGGTGACGAAGAATTTGAACTTAACGCCTCTCAACTCCATCTCAATGAATCCGTAAGAACCTAATACACCGTCGCCGATTCCAACGACAAAGGTTCTCTCGGACTGATCGACATGAATGAGAGGGTTGAGAGCTTCGATCCAAATTAAGCTTTCCTCTCGCCCGGTGTCCAGTAAAATTTCAGCTTGTTTACCCTTGAAGAAAGGATGACGTAGTTTCACTACGGGACATGCTTTAGAAGGGGTTATGGGTTTTACAAAGATTTGTTGAGTAGGTCGCGAACCTGAATCGCCGCTGGGTTTTGCTGATTGCTCGCTCCTACCTGCTGGGGGCGAGCACCTTCCCAGTTTAAAGATTGGGAATTTTGAGCGTTGAAGATTTGGTTGGTTTGGAGTTGGCTTTTGCCTTGATCACGTCTTGGACTATAACTACGTCTATCTCCAGATCGATCACGTGAGTTATTACGAGAATTACCACGAGAGTTACCATGAGAGTTTTTGCCGTGATTGAAATGAGAAGAATTACAATTGTCGCGTGAACTGTCAACGCCCTGTGTGCAGGCGGTATCGTTCGTCGCGGTAGCAGGTGGGACAACGTATTAGTGGTTATGCTGAGGGTCAGGTGGTTGAGGGAAGTTCCTCTCGCAATACGTGCAATTGCACTGGTGGGGAATCCAACCTGTGTTTTCGAGGAGGGATTGCATGGCACCTAAAATGGGGAAATTGTTTGGGTTACTAGGCGGGCGGTTATCGCTGTCGAAGCGATACCCTGGTCCTGATCTATTCTGAGGGCCATTAAAATATGGTTTTGGCTGGTTAGGGTTGCGATGAAATTGGACAGCCCTGCCTCGATATGAGTCGAAAGAAGAATTATAGAAATCGACGTTATGTTGAGGATTTTGAGTCTGCTGGCCATAATGGGACTTATAATTGGATCTGTCCTTAGAGATTGCCATCTGACCTGCCGTCGCAAATAATTGATCTTCATCAACGAGAGGTAGAACTATTTTAAAAGCATCTTTTAAGGTTTTGCAAATTTTTCGTTTTAACTCGTTCAAATATTCGGGACGGATTGTTTTTTCGAATTTCTTGAGGGCAAATTTCTCGATAGCTGCTGTTAGCGCTTCGTGTTCATCTGGGAAGGAGGCTTCAAGAGACGCTTTTGCATTTTTCAACACCCGTTGTAGACGCAGATTAAAATCGTCAGCCTCTTCGCCCTCTCTGAGTTGCATAGCCGCGATTCGATTTTCGTAGAAAGACTGACCATATCGTTTTCTATATTTCGCGCCTAATGTGGTCAATATTTCAGTGACTGATGTTGGCTGAGTACCATCGAGGTAGTAACGAGCTGGGAAACCGACTTTGTCAACTACTGAATAGATAAGATCTTCATTTGTATCACCGACTCGCGTTATCAATAATTTTACCACTCGCTCGAACTCTACGGAGTCAATCTCGGACTCAGGCTTAACGTCAAAGAATGGGATACTACCAAACAAGTTCCTTATACGAAAATAATCTACGAATTCGGGACCGATAGTTTGGTTGACTGTCGCATTGTTGATTTGATTGTGTTAACTGACCCGTCAGGTAAGATTCGCATTCTCCGCAGTTAGCCTATTGATTTATTCTTGCAATTGTTGGGCTCTGGCTTCAAGCGACATTTTCAGTAGATAATTTTCGAGTGTATAAATGTAAGAAAAAGTTTTTTTTTTTTATTTATTTATAATTAAATATTTTCAAAGTGCACAGCGCTGAGAAAAATATAGGGAACCGTCTGAAATTCCTCACAGACTTTGGGCTAGGTATCCCACTTCTGACACCAATTTTGTTGCGTTAGGATGGTAGTATTGAATATTCTTTAATTGTCATAAATAGCATTCAATAGTTCCTGACGGTCACAAAATAATATTTATTTTTACCGGGTACCCACCTATGAAGTGCTAGGCACATCCAGAGTTTGCGAGGGATTCAGGGAGGTTCATCAAAGAACAATGTGATTTACGTTTGGATATTTATTGTATTGATTTTTTTGGGAAAACGAAGGATACAGAAACCTTGACAATTCTGATCACGTAAATGCTATTGAAACTAATTCCCAATATATGTTGTTCCAAGATAATATTCAATTATTCAAAATACATTATATCCAAAATGTACTATTGAGAGAGGAAGAGAGAGAGACTAAATGCCGGACCCTGACTGACAAGACGCGCGAGAGAATAATGCAGTACTCACTTACTCTCTCTCGAGGATTCCTCGTTGTAATTGTTATCCAATGGGACGAGGTTTCTCCCACACAGAGTCCGATTGAAGACAGTAACCTTTGATTTGTTTACTGATTTACTAGTTTTTCCGTTGAAATTTCACCAATTATCTAAACACCGTGAATACACTTAATAAATTTTACAAATGTCAATAGGTGATTCTAAATTCGTAAGTAATGTGTCCAATGCACTTTTCACGTGCACGTCCGCGAGACAAGTAATTTTTCACCCCGTCAATCGCGCCGCGTCGGGAACCCCACCGAAAAAACGATAAGTCGAGAACTATCTCCCGAAATTTACTTGAGATCGCATACCCCGAGCAGGCTTAGTAACTGTTTTCGGAAATTGGAATGCGATAGGTACGCAAGGAGCCCTTCCGGAAGCGTTTTCTTTCGACGCTGGAACGTAACTGCTTTCTGAATTTGGGGGGGTCACAGAACAGTAATTTTGATGAATTTGCAAAAGGGTCACGTGGGGTTCCGACGTGGAGCGATTCTTGTGCATTTTCAGGTGAGAATATGCTTCGAATTTGACTGCATGACTTTATTCTGACATTGAAGTCAGCAGTTTCGTCAGCGGAAGCCTGGCACGTGTAGGAATTTTGGTATTTGCGTACCGGATATAACTTGATTCTTTTATATTTCGATTAAAATTGAGAATAAAATTTGGAATAAAAATCGTTCAAAAGTCTGAATGTAACATCATGATCATTTATAGACGGCGAAAAAAGTTGGACAAAAATTACCGCACAAGTCAAGTTATCATGGAGCAAACTCGATTTTCAGTACTTTTTAATCTTATATAGGAGATGAAGTGCGAGATTAATAGTGAATTTTACTCCGTTGGCCCGGGAAAATTTACTGAACGTGAAGGTGATTTGTACCCAAACTTTGAAATTTACCCTGTATCCCATAAAAAATTATCCCAATAAACGTGAATAATTGCTCCAATTATTCGGATAATTTTTCTGTAACGGAAAATAATTTTTATCCACCCCGTTTGGTAAAAATTCACTTCCATTCGTCCCCATGGTCTTCAGATAGGTGGCCATCGGGATAGGAACTTTTACTAGAGGATAATTTATGCATAGATGCATAGATGTATTTTTTTACCAAGAAAATGGGTTCACAATTACCATTCGTATAGTAAAATTTGTCACGATTTTGTAGGTAATTTTTATCTAACTTTTTTCTCCGTGCATTCATCACAAGTAGGCACACTATACAATACCAGTGTATTATTAATTGTGAAAAAATATCGCGTTTTAAAATCTGTAATTCTATTCTGTGTAGAATATTGTATGGAAAAATGAACTACTCTCATAAAAAGTGCCAAAATTTTATATAAATATGTGCAGAACATCAAATATAGACAAGTAACAAATTTCAAAGTACAAAAAAATCGCACATTCTTATTCTTTTTTCCTCTATTCAGCGAAGTAATTCTATCCTGTAGCACAGAAAAAAAGGTATAACTGTCTCAACTGTTGCTGAACCCTCTCCCTTCCGTTTTTATTTCTTCCAGATGACCTCGTTTATGATCGAACCACCGCCTCAAACCGAAGGAACTCGAAACAAAAAATTAACCCAAAAGATCCAACAGATTCCGAAGATTCACAGTGAAATGCAAAACTTTCAATGGATTTCGGAAAGAAAACATCAATCTTTTTCACTTAATTACCCATCATTTAATAGCTCTCCTAATTGTGTTTATAATTTCATAGCGTGATAGGTAAACACTGTTGGCATATCTAATTAACAATCAACATTTGAGATACGCTATTCAGTGATATACTACAATTTCCTGCGGATATTTCTTGACCCATCAAATGCCGGATGAATTCGCTCCTTTCACAATTGCCTCCCCAGTTACCATTCATTTCCGGTTAAAACATTTGTCCGTAGAGAAACTGGTAAAAACGAGAAAAAGAACGAGATGATGATCAATTGGAGATAATAAAATTTTATAAATTTCTTGTCTGCTGAATTGTCCTCTTTTACTACGAAACTAAAAATATTCACTGGGGTCCAATTTGAGGGTGAAAAAAAATTTCAGTCAGGAACCATTTCGTATCAAATTTCACCGAAAAAATTGTAGTATCTAATGGGGATCATTTTCTATCGAAGGTCCCACATAGGTTGCAAAATATAATGTGCTACATATTGCTTCCAAATGAAAGCTTTGGATTTTCCGGATTCTGACATTTTCTAATTTTGCTAGGAAATGATGTAGAATGTGATGAAATGACGTTCTTTACAGTATGTCTGTATAAATACCGTAAATTTCATCGATAAATAGGAAATTTTGGCATACACTATTGAAAATTTTCGTCAGAATTATCCGTGCCCAATTCCGGAAATTTTTATCATGTTCAAGTTCCACTGAAATTTTAGGAAACCTTACCATTGAAAAATCAAATATTCCATTAATTTTCTGTTCAACAGATCTGGAAATCAATAAGTATTTGATTTTTTAGTTCAATTATTCCGTAAGAATTCAGAAAAATCAGGGAAAAATTGAAAATTCATGTAATTTTGTTTCTGAATATTAAAATTATACTAAAAATTCAATCAAGTTGTGAAATTTCCATGTCACTCCCACTGAAAACCGACGGATTTCCGTGAATTCTACTTAAGACGTGAAATTTCATAACCATTTTTTACCAAACTTCAAGTCCCTCTCACTCTCGTGGGATTTACTATAATATCTTTCACAGTGTATGATAGATATGAATGAGCTTAAATTTGGTGTGCAGTTGCAAGTCTATTGGTCTGATAGTTCCTCTGGTATATAAAAAAAATTTTAAATTTAGTTTTTTCTCAATATCTCAGACACTAGAGTACTGATTTCAATTTGCATTCAAAAAACTCCACTTGCTCGTCTCTATCTTAGGTAGGGAAAAAGGAATGGGCCCGGCGCGGTCCATTCGATTCCATTCTGATCATCCGACCCTCACGATTTAACCCTTACAATTACATCAACGGCTGGAGTTTAATGACCAAGCTCCAAGTCATCGCTGGCTGTGGCTTGGTTATCGAGCTCTGACATGCCAATGTTCATCCCGAGGCTGCGGCAGATCTGTCAGGGGGACTCTGAATTTAACTCTCATACTTTGTCAGCTCCTGGCGCAAGGAGAGCCTTGTTTGAGCCCAGGGGGGAGGGAGATAACATTAATAATGTTAATCTACAACGGGAATTCGTTCAATCTGAACATTCCAGTATGCTGGCCGGGAATCATCAGATTATTACAGAAGCTGAGGTTCACTGGGGAGGTAGTGACAGGTTGCCAGGGGAAGCTGCTGATAATAGACAGGGCACGCAGAATGCGCCTGCTCCTGTCAACCCTTCGGTGAGTCAACATCGTCCTGTGCATGTTATGCCACAGGTTGATCTGAATAACATTGAAAATTATCCAGAGACCGATGTGGAAGACCAAGCTGAATATTCCAGGCCGTCTAATGTCCTTGCCGGCGGCAGGGGGTTCAGGGCTAGTTCCACGCATCAGGGGGCAATGGACCTCAGCAGGGACCTTTGCAGGAAAATCCGGTCTTTGATCGCCTTTTGGGGAGAATTAGAACGCTCAAGGAATCAAGACTGAGGCTCCAAAGGGCGATGGATATTAGAGAGCAAAGGATTACCGAGGAGAAACTACGTCGGGTTGAAGCAGAGCAACAAAGGAATGAATACAGGGTACTCGTGGAAGATCCTTATGAGGAGCAGTTGAATCATCGGAGCAGGAGTTCGCATTCGGATCTCTTGGATTTAAAGGGCGCACTTGATTTAATAAAAGTTTTCACCGGGGATGGTCCAGATAAATTGGATTGTTTCCTAGATTCGATTGCCAGCGCTAGGAGATTAATTCGTCCAGGGTTGGAGAGTCAACTTTTGGATGGAATTTTGGGAAGTAAATTAGAGGGTGCTGCGCATAAACAATTGAAATATCGCATAGTAAAAAATTTCGAGCAGCTGAGAAGTGAATTGGAATCACTTTTTGGGAAGACTCGGAATGTCGTCGAACTACAAGCTGAGTTCAGCAAATTACAACAGCGCGAGAACGAGCACGTTGGAAAATTCGTCCAGTGCACGGAGGAGGTCACGATGGATTACTTAAATGGTCTATTGGGTCTTCATCCAGAGCTCTCGCAGAAGGAGAAGGAGGCAGCTACGAAAGTCCTAGAGACTATGGCAAAATTGGTGTTTGAACAAGGATTGCGGCGTTAACTGCAAATTCTGGTGAGAGCAAATCATTATAAAACACTCCATAATTCTTGCACTGGTGCTGTAGATTTGGAAAAAACACTTGGTCATAGCAAGGGCAAGAGTGGGGTTAATTTTGGCCAAAATATGAATTCCACTGGAAGAAGGTCCTTCCATGAAAATACCAATTCCATGGGTCGTCAGTCAAATGGAAGCTGTTTTTCTTGCGGTGAGACGGATCATCTTGCGAAAAATTGTGGAAATTCTCAAGTAGGGCAACGAAAATCACTGCCAGTGGCTGCGGAGCGTCGAAGTATCAATGCATTTGACTCTGTCAATATTGCAAATATGCAGGTCACGATTATGCTGACTGTCACAAACTGAAAAGGAGACTGGGGATTCCAGAGACATCGGAAGTAAGTTTTGACATGCGGAAGCAACGTAATTCTGACTCAAATAATCCGACGGCGGGAGGAAAAAAATCGCAAAATAATAAGGGAGCCAAGGATGAGAATGCGGAAGAAGAAAATAAGCCTCTTCCTCTGCGGGTTGGCGCTTATCAAATCATGATGGTGCACACCACGAAGGTAACCGCAGAAAGTATCACTGATAAGCGGCGAATGATAGCTCCAGTTTAACCTTCAGAGATAAAGACGCAAATTCTACGAGCTGCAGATGAATTAAAATAACCCACGTTGTTTACAGCTGATTCCGGGGCAAGGGCATCCTTGATTAAAATTAATAAATTGGATGAAGGAGCAGAAATAATACCGGGACAGCAGCTGTTGAGAGGAATTTCTAATCGGGATATTGCATCGCTAGGAGAGGTGATTCTTTATCTGCAAGTGGGTAGAGAAATTTTGGGACATAAGTTCCAAGTTGTCCCGAAGAATTTCCCGTGTGTTGGGGGAATTCTAGGAGAGGATTTTCTCGCATCTACAAGTTTAGAGGTGAGAACAATGCATGGGGAAGCATTGATAATAAACGATCATCGCTTCGATTTCATTAAGGACGAGGAAACTATAAGGATGAAAGGTCAAACAGAGACTCTAGTTGGAGTAGTTCTATGCAGGGAAAAAACAGGGATTATTTCTAAAATACAGCAGAAGAAAAGCGGAAAGTTAAATATTCATGGCGATGCGCTCAGTCATATCAGCGTAACCGGAGCCCAGGCGACATCGGAAACGTACGTAGTGAGGCACTCGGTCAACGATGCTGAAGTTATTACACCCGCTGATGATGTAATAATGAGTGTACGAGCGACGCAACAGGTAGCGAAGGAGAAACTTGTAAGCAAAGGAAAATCGGAAGTGCAAAATATCGAAAATTCTGAGGAATCAGAGGGCAACGTTGGAGGTAAAATGCTGTCAGGAAATGAAGTTCGACGACGAGGACGATCGGCAAAATTCCCACAACCTTGGATTGACCAATATGAAATAATCAAAGGATATGACAGCAAGGGAAAAACTTGGAGGGTCCACATCGATAGACGGTCTTTATATTCGAGGGTGCACTGTCAACAAAGATGGCCGCCATCGAGCCAACGACGGAGTCCACGTCACTTGATTCCAACGTGTCGACCGGGTTCAAGAACCTTCGATTTTACGAAACTCGCAAAATCAGCGGTTTCGTTACTCATGCTAGGAAGCATGATGGCTCAAATACAGGGGGAGGAGGTGCATGCGATCGAAGAGTTCGTTCACACGCCTGGAATTTATTTCGAGCCAATTGGGAAAATGTATCTCAGCACCCAGGTTTGGTCCATAGCTGCGAGTAGAGATGTTTCACCATGGCTAGCGAGGGCTGACCAACTCCAAGAGCATCTGAACGACACGAAAGAGCTTTGCGTCAAAGCAGGTTCATGGGGAACCAACTTTCGGCTCATTGTGGATCAATGGATCAATGATTTCGCGGAAACGAGAGACGTCATCACTGGATTATTGAGCTTAAATGACGCACGCAAAAAGCGTCGATGCCTTATAGACGGTTTGGGCACTGTGGCCAAATCGCTGTTCGGGACTATGGACGCTGAGGACGCTCACGAGATATTCGAAAGGTTTGCACACCTGGAAAATGGAGTCAAGGGGACTTTGGATAGTTCCAGGAAGCAACTGGAGATTGTCAACTCAACACTCTTCCAGTTGGGACACACGGAGGAAATAATCAAGGAAAATGAGGACATTCTGCTGAAGTCAATGCAGCTCATAAAAGAAGAGTATTCGCAGCTAGCTCACAAACAAAATATAGATGAGAATCTGTTAGTCCTAGAAGCCATTTACAGAGGAGTAAGAGAGGATGCCGTGAAAATAAAAAAAACGCTTGACTGAATCCGGAGATTTGATATTGGACACCGGAGTTTTCACAGAGACTAGCCTAGTCGCTCTTCTCCGCACAGCGAAACTACCGAAAGGACTGAGTTTTCCCTTCGAGATAGTAATAGGTGGAATGCATAGATTACAACAGGTTTCAACTACGAGTATTTTTGCATTCGGTACGAGAATTCTCACTTTGACGGAAGTACCGCTGGTTGACTTCCAAGCCTTTGACGTTATGCTGACGCATGGGATTCCAGTGCGGTCGTCGAACGAGTATCACTCATACGTGGAGACAACGGGTAAGCTTCTGATAATGCACGGCCCGACGCAACAGTACGTGCCAATGACCTCGAAACAGTTGGGAAACTGCAAGGAAATTCAAGGGCAATATTTATGTACCGAGTCATTACCAATACAAATGACGCGGGACTCGAGCTCTTGCGAAGTTCAAATGTATTTGAACCCAGGAAAAATGCCGGATGTATGCACGATTAGACATTTGCAGCTAAACCGCTTGCAGCTAATAAAAATGAAGAAATATAACGCATGGTTCTACGTAGCTCCCGAGGCCGCGGGTATCGCTATTACATGCGGAGATAAAGAAACCCGAGACGTTCTTCAAGGCTCAGGCATTCTGCAGGTACCAAACTTTTGTGGATTGGTCACTGCAGATTTCAGCATCAAAGGCCGAAAATCATTCAGAACGGAATTGAATTCTCATATTCAACCGAGGCTGAATCTGACACTGGATGACGACATCACAGAGAGACTCAACCAAGTGAATGGAAACTTGAGTGACGTCTAACTGTCCAACGTGGTTGGGAACATAAAGGAACTGAAGGGCCTGGAGGTACAACTGGAGACCATGAAGGAAGACCTGACCGAACAGAAAGAAATGTTTAAATCAAACTGATAATTTTCTTCCCCCTACAGGGAGGGATGTTATGCCCCACAAAGTGGAGCATAATTACTTAATCATTCCGAAAAATGGGCGAACAAATGTAGCACATATTTCGGAATAAAAACATAGAATTAAGCAATTGTATACTTATCCAGAATATACGTGCATTATAAAGCGCATATATTCGCATTAATAAGTAAGCCAGTGGATCATGCATCAGCATTTCCACTGGGCTCAATCGCATGGTGTTATCGTAACACAATGCAGATATGAGGCAATGGCCGAGACGTCATAGCCTCTCGTTGTAATAAATACGCGAGAGACTGATGGCTCTGGGCCAGTAACTTAACCGATTCTTATCGAGGTTCACCTGATACCTTCCGTATCAGAATGAACACATTGAATTGTCTTTCTAAGAGTTGAGATAAAATAAAAAATATTATTTATTATTTGTTCACGAGTGCTATTTCTTCCGAATTACCGAACCCAACTGCTCGGGACTCTAACAGAAGATATGTCCGTTTTTCCATTTTGTTTCAGCACAAATCATACGCAAGATAACTTGGGAAAAAATGGAGATAACAAATTGAAATTAGGTATGTTTCTAACTCTTATAATACTAAAGGTTGGTATTTTGGATGGGCGCTATCGGCCAAACGGTCCCAGAGACATGCAAACTTGTGTGAAAATATATTTTGTTAAATATCCCATAAACTGCTCGACGGATTACATTTTTTCTTGTTCAAAATACTCGGTTCGATGGCTTTTATGTAGATCAATCTAAATATCTATAGCCGTTCATACAAAATTTTCGAGATACTGCGTCTCTTTACGTTTTTCGCTTTCGCATGGAAGCATTGAAATCGTTCTATTTTTAGATTCTCTAATTTTGCCTAAAAACGATGTAAAATTATGTGAAATGTAAAAATTCTAAGTTTGATGTTCCCGTGTGTACGTGCGTGTGTCCACCTGATGGTCAACTTTTAGGAAATTGACGAATTAAAGAATTAAGATCTGGCGAGCAAACGACTCACGTCAACATCGAATCGAAATAATAGCCAGCTAAACTAACCAAGGTTACGAGACCTCTAAAATTCTCAACATTCAATGTCCTTCAAAAATTCACCGACGGCAAGAGCGATGTTTTGTGACGAGGCGATTCTTTATTTTTATTTGTTTTTATTTTATACTTTTCCCAACTACACACTGACCCCTAAATAATAAAATCCCGCCACCGTTGGATACCCGTTCCCTCGATTTTCCCCTCATCACCCCTCTACTCCCGCCACTGGACATCACGAAGACATCAGCCGAAGAAAGACAACAGTTCCGGCCCTACCGGATAAACTGCAGGAGCCGTTGCTCCCCCCACAAACCACCCATACATGGGCCTCGGCAACCCACCGCCCTCGACGATCCCAGCGAGACATCCCTGGATTGTGGTCATCGTCACCACTCACCCGTACTGATTGGGCCCGATTGCTCCCGAATTCCAACCCGAAGGACTTCGGCACCTGATGAACCCCCACGAATCACGGAGGAAACGAAAAGACCGACACTCGTGTAACCGCTGTCCTGGACATTGCCACGTGCGCCCCAAGTTAATTGAATTATCAGTGAACATACCTCAAAGTGAATATATTTGGATTTTGTTGGGATAAAGAGGATTTTTGGTGCCCGAGCTCATCCCGGCCGTAGTTACTGTGCCCGTGGAATCTAGAAGGAGGAACGAAGGCTCAATCTCTGGAGTCATCGAAGGACTCGGATTAGCCCTGAACCGGAAGTCGTGAGTACGAGTTGTCCCCCTCATTTCCCCCTCGCCTCAAGAAGTATTCCTTTCTATACCCCCCAACGGTGAGCCTACACTCTTTGTTTCTTCCCCATTTAGTTATTCTCCTTATATTTAGTTGCATTCCCTCGACACGACTAGCTTCTCCCCTTTTTCTGCATTAGAGTCACTCCCTTTTTTACGTGTACAAAGGTTGCCTGGCCTTACCCATAACCCTAGATCCAAGTAAAAGGCATTTCAAGCGTCTTACGACGATCTATTATGTAAATTAATAGAAATATAGATATTTAGTTAATTTTATCCCTCATTTGTCCTCATTATTTAATTGCCCTAAATCCCCCTTTTAGGAAATAATACTAATTAAATATTGAAAGGTCACAGTTTCTGTTGCGTTCAAACAAAATTCGAATTAAATGCAACAGAAACATTTATCGAAATTTATCCCACGAAGATTCACAAATATCTCAAAGAAGATTATTAAAGAACTAAAATAATAATCACAGCAACGAGAGTCTATGCACAATCGAATTCAAAATGAATTCATTTCGACACGTTCCGAAACCGCTACGATATTGGATAATTCTCTACAGGAAATGAGTCAAAAATATTAGGTGTATGACTTAATTTTTACAGATTTTTTCTTCGAGTTTAAAATTATATTTAAAACAGAAATATATTCGCGGTCTTTTCTGGTTTTGAAAGGATCGGACAAAAGGTTTCAGAACAGGGAACTACAAGTCTATGTAAGTTACATAACCTTTCAGAATAGCAGAGTTTACGATGGCAACTGATAAACAACACATTCGGCACTGCATTTTATACGAATTCCAACGAGGAAAAAATACTTCTGAAGCACGGGAATCAATGTGTCGTGTTCTTGGTGCCGATGTTGTATCTTATGAAACGTGTAATTATTGGTACAAACGTTTTAGAAGTGGTGATTTCGATCTGAGTGACCAGCCGCGTCTTGGACAGCCTCGAAAGTTTACAGATGCGGAATTGCAAGCTCTATTGGATGAAGACTCAACGCAAATGCAACAAGAGCTTGCAGCTCAGTTAGGAATCACCCGAATAGCTATTTCTAAGCGTTTGCGTCAAATGGGAAAAATCCTAAAACTTGGAAGGTGGGTCCCACATGTGTGCCGAAGACAACCTAGGTCAACGTATGAACACGTGCCTTTCACTGCTTGCCCGGCAATAAAAAAAGGACTTCTTGTGAAGAATTGTGACGGGTGATGAAAAGTATATTTTTTACGAGAACCCCAAACGTAAAAAGTCGTGGGTAGATCCCGAACAATCCAGTACATCGACGCCGACATGAAGGGTGTGCTTTATTGCGAACTCCTGGAAACAGGTCAAACAGTGACTGCGGAACGCTACAGCCGTCAACTGAACAAACTGAGCGAAGAACTTGATCGGAAAAGGCCATTTACTGGGCAAGGAAGCAGGCAAGTCATGCTGCTGCATGACAATACTCGACCTCACGTTGCTCGCAGGACTCAGAAGACCCTCTTAAACTTGGGATAGGAAGTTCTCCCGCATGCGGCATATTCACCAGACTTGGCCCCATCCGACTATCACTTGTTCCGGTCCATGCAGCATGCCTTAGTGGATAAACAGTTTAAAACGCTGGACGATGTGCATAACTTCGTCGATGACTTTATCGCCTCGAAGCCTGCAATTTTCTTTCGCTACGGCATTCGAATGCTGCCTGAGAGATGGCGCAAGGTCATAGAAAACGATGGACAATATTTCCAAGATTAAGTTCGTTGTTCTCCATTTTTTGATATTAAATAAATTTACTGAAAAATCGGTAAAAATTAAGTCACAAACCAAGCACAAATGCAAAGGAACATGAACACACGGAACGACCGTAACGAATGTGAACGAGAGTTTCTGCCAAATAAAAAAAAATGACTCAAAGGAAAAATTATTGATTGGGCAAACAAGATTTTGTCTCAAAATTAAAACCAGTTAATCAAATACAAAATCTCTCGCAAGACGCAACTCAAAAGATTCTAACACGCGTCCAAGACGCCAAAGATCAGAGATACTGCGCTTACAACATCAAAATTAAAAATCAGGCCCGGTCGCGCGCTTGGCGCGCTCCCTCTTTGGAGTATGACCGGCAGGGGTTGGTGGAATTGGGTGTAACCCATTACGGGTCGAACCAATAACTTCCTGACCATTTGTTTTTTCTTTCATTGCTTTTTTTTATTATGTATTTATTCAATCTTTTTCTCACATTTCTCCGGAGAAATACCGATAGAAGGAAAGTTTCTTCGCAGATTTGATAAACGCTGGGGTTATGCCACAGTGAATGCAGCGCATGCTATACGCAACGCTAGTCACTGTCAGAAATATTCGGAAAACAGTTGGATAATTATTTCATGCGTTGCATGCGTTTAGCTTTGCATCCATTGTGGCATTACCCTTTGGGTGATTTCACAAAGAACGCATTTGCAATTTAAGTTAACTCAAAAATCTATCAAGTTTGAGTTAAACCCACTTTACTTGACCCACTTAAAAATTCTCTCAACTCCGAAGCTGATCCACTTGAAAATTTGCAACTTCAAAGTTGACCCACTTCAAAATTTTGCAACTTCAAAGTTAACCCACTCTAAAATTTTCCAACTTTCCCTTTTTTTTAATTGCAAAATTCGAAAGTTTTATTTAAAAAACTCAACAACCACTGAGGCGATTTCGCTCAAAATCCAGTGAGAATCAAGTTATATGGAGATGCATCGATTACACAAAATTAATTCAAATCCCATCGTTGCCTAAGGTAAAATGGTCGAATTTCTATAAAATTAACGCTTTTTGGCATTTTTTGACAAGTTTTATGCGGATAAATAAAAAACCGCTGAGGCAATTATTTTCATAAACAAATCAGTTCTAAGTTAGATGAACACGCATCGTTTGAAGGAAGAAAAAAATCAATCGCTTCATTCGTTCAGGAGATATTGTTGGACAAAATTTTGGTCACATACGTACACACACACGCACACATACAGAAAATCTTCAAAAATGTATCAGGATGATTCCGGAGGTCGATAGATGTGGAGAAATCATCGAAATTCCACGTTCGATTTTCGGGGTCATTACAATAACTTCCTCCCTTCGGAACGAGACGTTAAAAAATAATTTATGAAAATTCCATTATCCGAATAACGAGACAACCGTTGAGATGATTTTTCTTTTAATTCAATAAGATTTACTCTACACAGAGACGCGTTGATTGCATCCAAAGAAATTCAAATCACATGATTCCTCTACGAAAAATAGTGGAAATAGTGAAAAAAAAAACTCGTTTTCGACGTTTTTTCACATTTTTAACGAATAACTGAAGAACCGCTGAGGCGATGGTCTTTGCAATCTAATCAGTTCTAAGTTACATGGAGATGCGTCGATTGGAAAAAAAAATCAAATTGCATCGTTGGTTCAAGAGAAATCGTGTCCCAAGATTTTCGGGTCAGACACACACACACCACGGATCCTCTCAGTAAGGAACGCCTTTACTTTCTGAGAGTTTCGCAGGCTGAAAGGTACTGCAACGTGGCGCGTATCCAGGTGGTGGACAGGAGAAATCTCGATATTCTGAATTGCCGTTCAGAATATAGGGTATCGACTAAATAAAATACGTCGGCGCGAATCAACACCTTCCGAGAAACCCAACTCTAAAAGAGGTGTGCAGGGTGGGCTCCCTAGAACACCCCCGGGTCAGGCTCCCGATAACAGCTCGTAGAAAAATGAAGAGTGATGACAAAATTGAAAGTTCCCATGCGGGTAGCCTTAATAAGGAGAATCCCGCCATCAGTTCTGATGCCGGCTCCATGGATTATGGGAGGAGCCAATCATCACAGTCGTTAAAGGTGGACTCCTTGGCCTCGGATGCTACAAGGAGAGATGAGTCACAGACTCAACACGTGACAGAATGTCGTTACCCATGGGCACGACTCGAGAAACTCATCACAAAGTTACATGAGTTTGTCCAGCCTAAGATAAATGTCCACAAGGAAATCAAATCCAAGGTGGCATCGATCGGCAGCGCGTACAGACGACTCGAGAGCTTGGAGGAGGTACGCACTAAAGCACGAACCTTCTTCACCAAACCCGTGCAAACTCCACCAGCACCACTCACGTTGCGTTTACGAACGGACTCCGAAACGACAGCAAAGGACTCGGATTTGGAGGATCCGAATACCATGCAGTCGGTCGGAGATGTCCGAAAAGCAGTGCGGAGAAAGCGCTCGAAAGGCAGAAGCTCAAACAATGAAGAAGCTGAAGCAACATGATCTGACCAGTAAGGCAGCCCCGCAGACTGTGGCATCTTTCGATCCACCTGCTAATCCTAAATGGACGCAGATGAAGAAGAACAAGAAGGAGAAAAAGAGGCAAGCTGGACAGCTCCACCCACAGCTGCCTCCCAAAAAGACGAAGGAAAAAAAGAAACAGGAGAGGGCTACTCGGAAATCAGCGATGCGATCTGATGCGCTGATTATACGCCCCAAAGACAAGGAGAAGTACTCGGATATACCACGCTGGGTGAAGAAGGATGTTCCCTCCGAGGACGCTAGCGGTTGTGTCGATAAGATCCGACGTACAGCAATCGGGGATATGCTGATCATCCTTAGCAGAAAGACGACTGACGGAGCACCTAAGCTGCGTACGGCTATCGTCAATCTCCTTGGAAATGAGGCTGAGGTAAGGGGCCATAAGAAGATCTCGAGATCAAAGATCTGGACGAAACAACATCGAAGGAGGATGTCATCGAAGCCCTAAGAATAGCAGCTGGGGAGGAACACGAGATGCAAGCGGATGCGGTCAAGTCCTTTCGTAAAGCTTATGGAAGTACCCAGACTGCCTCAGTGAGACTCGCAGCTACGACAGCGAAGAAGATCCTGGAGGAGCACGAGAAGATTAAAATAGGCTGGGTCAATTGCCGAGTGAGAAGAGTGGAGAGGCCATTAAAGTGCTTCAAGTGTCGGCACTATGGCCATCTCGCCACCAAATGCAAGAGTGAGGTCGATCGGTCCAAGATCTGCGTCAAATACGCTGAGCCGGGCCACACAGTTGCTGCCTGAAAAAAGGAACCCAACTGTGCCTTGTGCACTGGGAAAGGGAGCACGGAAAACTGCGCTCATATTGCTAGCTGCACCAGGTACCCAGTTTATGAGGAGGCGCTACAGAAGTTAACCAACAGACGATGATGAAGGTGCTACAGCTCATCCTCAACCATTGTGAGGCCGCACACGATCTGCTTATGCAGACGGTGCGGGAGCGGAAGGTCGATCTTGTCTGTATCTCAGAGCCATATAGACATCTTGGCACCCAACCCTGGGTTACTGACACCAGCAAGAAAGCTGTCATCTGGGCTTGTGGGAATCGACCTTTCGAGAGCACCAGCAGTAACAACGAGTATGGCTTTGTGAGGGATAAGGTTGATGACATCTATGTCTACAGCTGTTATGCCCCGCCGAGTCTTCCGATCGACGATTTCACCGATTTCCTAGATAGACTGACCGAGGATGCGAAGCAGCACTTTCCCGTGGCAATCGCCGGGGACTTCAATGCCTGGGCAGTCGACTGGGGAAGTAAAGACACCAATGCCAAAGGACAAGCCGTACTGGAGGACATGTCGTCGCTCGACTTGGGCTTGCTTAATAGCTGCGACGAACCGACTTTCATGAGAGGAAAAGCAAGCTCCATCGTGGATCTTACCTTCATGAGCAGCAACCTGGCAAGAGGAAACTGCTCATGGGAGGTAACTGAAATATATATAGCGAGCACCGTGCGATACTCTGGGAGGTTTCCACCGGCCAGAGACGCGGACCCGCACCGGAAAAGATCAACGCAATTGGCTGGAAAGTGAGCTCTTTCGATCCCAGCCTTTATTTAGTGGCCCTGGACGATCACCCAATCAGTGGCAGTAATGCCACTGAGAAGGCAGCGAACATCATGAGGAGACTCACAGAAGCTTGCGACGCTACCATGTCCAGGAAGCGAGCCACTACCCGGCAGCCACCGGTATATTGGTGGAAAGATACCATCGCAAATTTGCGTAAGGAATGTAATGCGGCAAGAAGATCATCTCAGCACGCCCGGAAGAAGCCAAACTTCGAGGAACTGGAGATGAGGTACAAGGAGTCACGTCACAAGCTCAACAAGGCCATCAAGCGCAGCAAAGTACACTCCTGGAATGAGCTGACTGCTGAGGTGGAAGGCGATCCGTGGGGCAGGCCGTATAAGGTGGTAATGACGCGGCTTAAAAGCCAGCCCATGCCATCGCCGACGTGTCCTGATCTCCTAGAGAAGATTGTCACGATGCTCTTCCCACAACAACAGGAATTCCACCGTATCAACAAACAAGGAAAATCATTGATGGTTTCACTAATCACGGAGGATGAGCTGATGGAGGCATGTGATAGAGTCGGGAATACCAAGGCCCCCGGTCTTGATGGAATTCCTAATATTGCGCTGAAAGCCGCTATGCATGCTTTGCTGGGCCTTTCCTTGAAGGTGTTCAACGAGTGTCTCAGCGAGGACACCTTCCATGCAAAGTGGAAGCAGCAGAGGCTGGTGTTGCTTCCGAAAGGGAAAAAGCCACCGGACGGGCCTTCATCCTACTATCCCCTCTGCATGCTCGACACAGATGGTAAGATCCTCGAGCGCATCGTCCACAGGAGAATAGTAGCAGCAGTTGAACCATTGCTGACCAATAACCAGTACGGATTTTGCAGAGGTCGATCCATCCTTGAATCCATTAATCTAGTTGCTAATATAGCTAGAGAAGCGATTTCAGGGAAGAGGTGGTATAGAGGCACGAAGAAGTACTGCTTAGTACCGACACTGGACATCAGGAACGCCTTCAACTCAGCCAGATGGGATTGTATTATGGAGGCCCTCGAGAGGTTTGGTGTACCTGAATACCTACGGAGCATGGTGGACGATTACTTCACTGGGAGGGTTCTCAAGTATGACACGGAGAGTGGCCCCAAAGAATACAGAGTCACTTGAGGGGTGCCTCAGAGCTCGGTATTGGGCCCTCTTCTGTGGAATATCATATACGATGGCCTCCTGAAGCTAACTCTGCCACCCGATGTGAGTCTCGTGGCTTTTGCGGATGACGTGGCCGTATTGATCGTGGGAAAACACCTGGAGGACATCAAACTTGCTTTCGAAATGACTTTCGAGGTGGTTCGCCGTTGGAGGCCATGTTGATTACAAGTAGGAAAGTCTTAGAGACAATCACGCTGCAAGTCGGGGACTATGAGCTCACTTCCCAACCATATATTCGGTACTTGGGGGTGATGATCGATGCCCGGTTCAACTTCAAGCAGCAAGTGGAACACGTCACTACCAAAGCATCTGGGGTTCGAGCGGCCTTATCACGCCTCATGCCCAACATTGGAGGTCCCAGCAGGAAAGACGAGCGTTATTGTCGTCGGTGACTACGTCAGTACTCACCTATGGCATTACCGTTTGGGCGGATGCGCTCCGAGTACAAGAGACCTGATGCAAAGTGGCAGCTGTTTACCGACTGAGTGCCCTCAGAGTTGCCAGCGCATTTCGCACTGTGTCCGATAATGTCGTGTGTGTCATAGCCGGAATGATGCGGATCGAAGTACTAGCCGAGGAACGAAGATCCCTGTACCGGCAAAAAGGATCGAAGTCAATGAGCCTAACCGAGCTCAAGGCAGAGGCAAGACGTAAGAGCATGGAGAGATGGCAGTCACAATGGGATACCTCACTGAAAGGGAGATGGACGTATCGCCTGATCCCGCAGGTGAGTGCTTGGGTAAACCGTGAACATGGCGAGATTAATTACTATCTAACACAGTTGCTTTCAGGACATGGGTATTTTCGGGGGTATCTTCACAAATTCAAACATGAGGATTCCCCGGATTGCCCGACCTGCCCAGGTATTGAGGAACACGCAGAGCATGTGTTCTTTGTATGTTCACGTTTCAGAACGAGTCGCTTAGAGTGGGAGAGTGCACTTGGTAGACCGATCCTGCCTGAGAACCTGATGGAAGCAACGCTGTCATCGAAGGCAGCCTGAGACGCAACGATCGACTTCGCGGCGACAGTCATGAAGGAACTCCGTAAGGAAGAGCGCCGTCGGAAAAACGCTGTATAGGATAAGAAGCTACCGGCACCTCATTCCTAGCATCAACATCTGAGTGAGGAAGGCATTTTGACCAGAGGAAGCGCAGCAGCTGATGTCCCCCCCGTGAAGTAATGCCTGCCGGCGGTCCCGCGGGGAGTATGGGGTGAGAAGATAAGAAGAAAGAGGGTTTTACTGAGTAAAAATTTCAGTACTGCTACGTGGCGCAT
Source organism: Diachasma alloeum (assembly GCF_001412515.2). Classification (NCBI taxonomy): domain Eukaryota; kingdom Metazoa; phylum Arthropoda; class Insecta; order Hymenoptera; family Braconidae; genus Diachasma; species Diachasma alloeum. The sequence goes on from NW_021681731.1 coordinate 49,353, forward strand.
ATTCAGGTGGCGGATAGAAGAAAGCCCACGTGCTCTGAACTACTGTTCCGAACATAAGGGTATCGACCAAATAATATACATCGGCGTGGACCAATTCCTTTCAAACATCTGTCCTTTTCAGGACTCCTCGAGAATCCCAACTCAATAAAAAGTGGAGTGCAGGGTGGGCTCCCTACAACACCCCAGGGTCAGGCTCCCTTTACCAGCTAGTTGTAAATGATGAGTGATGATAAAATTGAAAGTTCCCAGGCGGGTACCCCCACAGTGGTAAATCCCGTCATCAGTCCTACTGATGCTGGCTCCATGGATTCTGGGAGGAGCCTATCATCACATTATGCAAAGGTGGACCACTTGGCCTCAGATGCTACGAGTGGGGAAGAGGCTCAGCCTCAAGGGGTGACAAAGTTCACCGTACCGCATGAGTACACCTTGATCCCACATCCCACGAGTGTGGTGCAGGTGCAAACTCAGCACGAGATCGATCTCACCGTCTCAAATGAAGAAGCGAGACGTAAACAAGAATGGGCTCGCCACGAGAAGCTCATCGCAGATCTTTTGTCCCAGTTGATGGACAAAAATAGGCGAACAATAAACGAGAATATTCGCCAGATGGCTAGGAGCGTTCAGGCTTCTGCTAGGCGACTTAGGTCGTTGCATGAACGTCTGCCAGAACAAGTACCGCCGAAGAAAGTGAAATCCGACAAACCAGCATTGACAAATGCTGAGATTAGGGAACGGACGATGAAGAATGCAGGGTCTCAAGGAGGGTCGCAAGACCAGAACCGTAAAGACACTGGAGGAAATAAGAAGAGAAATCGGGAAGCACCTGGAACGTATTCCGATTCGCTCAAAAGGTCCAAGAAAGACAAGACCCCAAGTCCACCCGAGCGGCTCACGTCACCGCGCCAGGAGGAGGAGACAAAAAGGAATGAACCTAGCATGAAGGATCGCGCTAGAGGCGAGCGAACCAAGGGCGAGACCAATCAAGGTAGATTCGACAAGGATGAAGCCAGTGAAGACCAGGGCTGCCAGAAATGGAAGCGACGAAGGAAGAAAGGTGACTCGGCTCCTAAGACGCTACGGGGAAACCCGAATACGAAGCAAACTCAGAAGAAGTTGGCGGCTAGGCCAAAAGCGCTGATCATTCGACACAAGGAGAAGGAGAACTACTTGGACCTCCTTAAGCGAGTGAAGAAAGACAGTACTTGCAATGAGGCTAGTAATTGTGTCGAGAGAATCAGACGTACGACCACTGGAGACATGCTGATTATTCTGAGCAAGAAGAAGGCGGATGAAGCCTCCCAGCTACGATCAGCGATTGTCGCACTCCTAGGAAGTGAAGCCGAAGTGCTAAGCAAAGAGCCTATGGAAGATCTCGAGATCAAAGCCCTCGATGAGGAGACTTCGAAGGAGGACGTTCTCGTTGCTCTTCGGAAACAAGTGGGTGAGGAGCATGAGATAGGTCTCGAGGCCGTAAAATCCATGCGTAAGGCATATGAAGGGACGCAAACTGCCTCGGTGACACTCACGGCCGCTGCTGTCATGAAAATCCTGGGGGAGGATGAGCACGGGAAGAAGATTAAGATTGGCTGGGTGAACTGCCGCATACGTAGAGTTCAGAGGCCGGTCAAGTGCTTTAAGTGCTGGCA
>NW_021681731.1:55716-56927 GCF_001412515.2 Diachasma alloeum
TGAAGCTCACCTTCGAAAGGACTTTCGAGGTGACTCGCCGTTGGATGGACTCCGCCGGCCTGAGCCTGGCCGAGCATAAAACGGAGGCCGTATTGATCACAAGCAGAAAGGTGTGGGAGACAATCACGCTGCAAGTCGGGGATTATGAGCTCACATCCCAGCCGTATATTCGGTACTTGGGAGTGATGATTGATGCCCGACTCAGTTTNATCGTACGCATGAAGGACAAGCAGCAGTACTCGGAGGTACTCAAACGAGTGAAGCAGCAGATACCTTCCGAACAGGCTCGTGACTGCGTTGACAAAATCCGCAGAACGACCACAGGAGATATGCTGATCATCCTCTCAAAGGATAAGGAGAACGAATCTGATAGCCTCCACAAGGCGATAGCCGAGCTCCTTGGAGACGAGGCTGATGTCCTCAGTAAAGGACCACAGGAGGAACTTGAGATTAAGGATCTCGACGAGCTGACGACGAAGGAAGAGGTGCTTGAAGCCCTGAGACTCACAGCCGGGGTAGATTGTCAAATTTCCCCGGATGCCATCAGGTCTTTGCGCAAGGCCTACGGAGGTACCCAGACTGCTTCAGTGACACTGGCCGCAGCCGTCGTGAAGAAAGTCCTAGGCGATCGAGGCAAGATCCGTATAGGATGGGTGAACTGCCGGATCAGACGGGTGGAGAGAGTGATCAAGTGCTTCAAGTGCTGGCACTATGGGCATCTCGCCATCAAATGTAGGAGTCAAGTGGACAGAGCAAAGCTCTGTACAAAATGTGGGGAAGATGGACACAAAGCTGCTGGCTGTGAAAAAGCAGCCCTTTGTGCCTTATGCACTGAGAGAGATCCATCGAAGGACTGTGCCCATATTGCTGGTAGCAGCAGATGCCCTGTCTTCAGGGAGGCACATCAGAAGGTGAATAAGAAACAGTAATGCGGATACTACAGCTAAACCTCAACCACTGCGAAGCCGCACACGATCTGCTCATGCAGACGGTGCGGAAGCTGAAGTTCGATCTGGTGATCGTCTCGGAGTTATACAGACATTTGAGCAATCAGCCCTGGGAGACGGATAAAAGTCGCAAGGCCGTAATCTGGTCTTGTGGGAAGTTTCCGTTTCAAAGCATTGCGACTACTGATGAAGCTGGCTTTGTGGTAGCTAAGCTGGATGGAATTTATTTCTACAGCTGTTATGCTCCACCAAGCCTCACCCTTG
>NW_021681731.1:59021-64622 GCF_001412515.2 Diachasma alloeum
TTTTTTTTTTATTTAAAAAAAAAAAAAAAAAAAAAAAAAAAAAAAAAAAAAAAAAAAAAAAAAAAAAAACACACACACAGACATGTGTTCAAAAACATCATAGAAAGATTTCAGCAGTCATGAAACGTGGAGATATTATTAAATTTCCACTTTCGATTTTCGGGGTCATTACAATAACTTCCTTCGGGTCGGAAAGTTAATAACTAGTGATCTCGTTTTTTTCCATAAGATTGACGACGTATCTAGGCAATTGGGGTTTTGCATCAAAATTTTTTATTGTTGAATATAAAAACTGAATGAAAAATATAAGATACGTATTTTTTTATTTATTTTGAAAAATAATGAAAAATGAACAAGTCGTAGGCGATTGAAAACGTCGAACTTATGACGTCACGCCAAAATGCTCATATACGAACCATTGTGACATCATAAGTTCAACGTTTCTTCAATTGGCCATAACTTCTTGATTTTTCATTTTCTTCCAAAATAAAAAAATACGTATCTAATATTTTTCATCCTATTTTCGTATTTCATCATTTTTTTAAATAAAAAATTTCATGCAACAACCCAATTATCCATTGAGATTTTTGTTTTCATTTCTTTTGGTGTTGTTTTTTCAACTTAATTCCTTCAATTTTCAGAATTTTCAACATTTTCCATTTCAAGAATTTCGAGTAGAAAAAAATCAGAAGGATTATTTTTGAAATAAGTAAACAACCGCTGAGACGATTTCTTTTTCAGTTCAGTCAGATATACTATACACAAAGACGCGTCGATTGCATGAAAAATAATTCAAATTGCATCATTTCTTCAGGAGAAGTAGCCAAATTTGCAAAAGTTCAAAGTTACATGGAGATGCGTCGATTGAAAAACAAAATTTCACAGTGCACTGTTCCTTGAAGAGTAGCTCAAAATTATTGGCGTCACATACATTTGCACATACACACACACACACACACAGGCGGACATGTGTTCGAAAACATTATAGAAAGATTCGAGGAGTCATGAAACGTGGAAATATCATTGAATTTCAACTCGTTGAAAACGTTCAAGTGCGGTTACAATACCGCCGCTCAAATAGCGGATTTTTAGGGAATAGGTTAGTTTTGGGTTTCGTGGAAGGTCTCATGATCAAGCTCGACCCTTACCCTCGCGAGAATTGCCAGGGTCGATTTAATTAAGAAACAATTAAAAACGTTCGGTATAGAAAGTTAGCTAAAATCAGGTTATATTTGCTACTTCTTATTTCACTTTTCGTTATTTTTCTTACCCCGTAATCCCGAGAATGCCTCCCTGAGGAGGAAATGGTAATCCAAAATAAAAAATACACGCCAACAACCGCGTGCGTATTCGCTTTAACTTTTTGATAATTTCAGAATTTGAATTTTCCTGTGAACACCTCGGTTACCGACCGTGTCTAAATTGTTAAGCAATCCAGAAGCACGTGGCGCTGAGTCCACGTCCATCTCCGTGCGCCAAGCCGCCATTGAGAGTCATTAGTGACTCTCACCGCTTATGTGCAGCCATGTGGTGAATTTAGTCGACTTTGTGTGTGTCTCGGACAATTTATCGGTGCTACCCCATCGAAAGGAGGAAAAATCGAGTGTAGGAGTTGACGGAATGCTAGGGATCGAGCCGTGAACCGTGTTTGCTTTTGGATTGAGGAGTTTTGAAGGAGTTTCGAGGGAGTTTTGGTAGCCGGGAGGCGAGGGAAAATTGCGTCGTATCGCTGGTGAGTTCCACACGTATTTTTGGGTAATGGAATTTAGCTCTTCCGAATAGAGTTTACGTCCCTCTCTCATCTCAGGTTGTTAGGATATATTATTTAATTAATTTTGAGACTATGCTCTGTGCGGTAGAGCCTAAATAATGCCAAATAATTGCTTTCATAGCCTTGTGCGCAATTGCGCTTCACCATGTGATGGTGAATTCTTCGTTTGTCTCTGTCGCGCCTATGGGATATTGTCATGTCGTGAATATTTCAGTAGTACTGCGTCGAGGTTTTGAGGATATAAAAGCCGTGAAATTCTCGGAAATTGGCCCCATTCTTGCGTTTATCGCCGACTTGCTCAGTTCGAGCGCATGCCTCTTGACCTTGCGACTGCACTTCGCTAAAATTGTGCCTCTTCAATTAAGTTTTACGCATGCCTACCGATTGCTAGATGCCTTGAGATTTCGGTAGGATTTATTCAAAATTTTCATGCGCCATGTGCCTCAGTTAGCGATAATTCCATGCGATTCTCGCCTCAAGGCCATGCGTATGTGCGGAGTTATCTGCCGCGTCCGTCGTTCTAACCACCACGTGCTACTGTTTTGCTCTCGCCGAGTGTGCCCGCGCTTCGTTCGGAATTATGTTGCGCGGTATCGCGATTTTCTTTGCGTTTCTTTTTGCTGACTATAGCCAAATTCATTGAGGATCAGAATACGGCGATAATTCTCGTCTAGTCGCCTAGAGTTTTTTTTTTGTATAAGGGACATTCCATGTCAAATCAGCCACACCGGATTTTTTTTTGTCTGGGAAAAGTCATTGAGCAGGTGCATTTTGAACTACTACATATAGACAGTGATCACGCAAAATTTCATTGCCCTGCCACTTTTTGTTTCTGAGATATTCATTATGAAACTTGAAATTTTCAAAAAATCATTACTTCTGAATGAGCATCCGATTTTGATAAATAAAAAAACAAAATTTTCGTTTTTTTTCGTACTTCAAGATAAAAACTACTTCAGAGCCATCAAGAAGCTCCTAGACCGGTTTTTCGAGAATTTTTCGCGTTTGCATTTTTTTTTCACTCTAGGGCCGCTCGATAGTCAATCGAAATATTTTTTTAATGATAGAGGATGTCCTTATATGATATGAATATAATACGCCATAATGGAAGAGCAAACCAATACACCGGAAAAAAATTTTTTTTTTCGAAATTTTTGGATTTTTCAGTTTTTAGGGGAGATCCATCGGTTTTTTTTAAGAAATGAGTCTGTCAACCATGATTCTTCGTTCATATATGATGATATAAGGCTACACCATCATGTAAAAGAGAAAGAATGCGCCGAAAAAAAAAATTTTCGTCGAAATTTTTACTGGAAGGTTAGATAGTGGAATTGAATATTATCATCATCGGAAGTTTGCTAAATTATGATCAAACAAATGAGAGGAAGAAACAAACGGAATCAATTAATTGATTTATCATCATCAGTCGGTTCCAAGGCTTCTAGAAGCCTCAACCTAGAAGAAAACCTCAATTTCTCGATTGATTTTTTATCACCATACGATTCTGTGTGGATGGATTACCGAGCTTCTATCTTATTCTATTCTTGCAACGAGGTAAGGAATTTTCACGTTGATTATATAGAAATGATCTTTATTCTCGAAATTGATATCTTCGGATTTCATAGAATGCCGCGGAGTGATAGATGTGCGAATCTAATGCAGGCTCCTAGTGAGAAGGGACACCTCGGTTATAATTTACGTCCGATTTCCTTGACACTACACGAGAAATTCCCTTTTTTACCATTATCTGCGAAAATCTGGGGTCAACGCCGAACGAGAGCTCCAACTTATGTCATTCCTCCATCTGTCCCCACGGTTAAACTTAATGCTACACATCTTCAGCGTTCGGAAACTCCACCCGATATATCAATGCTCCAAGCCGAAACATGTGACCCAAGTCTGGATGTGATGAACAGTTCTCTGAGATCAGGTCGATCTTTCCATCTTGATGATTCCGGCATATCAATCGACGACGAACCAGACGATGAAGCTGAATTCGACAGTTCTTCCATGGACTATGATTCGGAAGATGATCAAAGTGACATTGACATTGTGAATCAGTATCAGTTCACCAATTGCGAAAGCAGGTCATTCGCTACCCAGCACAACCATCAAGAAGGTACACAATTTTTACCTAGAGCACAGTCGCGTCATGCCAGGAATGAAAGATAAAACATCTATCAAGATCAATGGAGAGGAGAAAGTAGAGCAAAAGCGAATGATACTCGAAAGTCTAAAAGTCCTTCATCGGAAGTACAAACATGCGAATGAAGATGCTAAGGTCGGTTTCAGTAAGTTTGCCGAGCTGAGACCTAAAGAATGTGTAGTGGCGGGAGCAAATGGCACTCACATGGTATGTGTTTGTACTTATCATCAAAATTGGAAATGGATGCTAGAGGCAATTAATATTGCGACTCTAACTCAAGATTCCCCCTGTTCACTCAGAGATTACAAAGATTGTCTATCAAAATGGATGTGACACAAATTCAACCCCGGTCTGTCATCTGGATGAATGTAACGATTGTCCTGGAGTGAAATCAGTATCATGTGAACTGAAGAAACTTCTCTCTGATTCTGTCGTGGAAATGGTCGAATTTCGCGTGTGGCAAATTACTGACAGGTGTACCTTACAGACACAGACCCTCCCGAAGGATGACTTCATTGATCTTCTAATGGAACGATTGATAGAATTGAAGCCCCATCACTTCATCGCTAAAGAACAATCGGCTTTTGTCAAACAGCGAAAAGAGAATTTGGATAATGGAGAAGTACTAGTGCATTGTGATTTTTCGGAAAATTACGCTTTTGTGGCTCAAGATGCTGCTCAATCCTTACACTACAATAATGACCAGTGTACCAGTTCACCCTGTTGTTTACTACCCGAGTCGAATAATTGGACCTGACAAGTTCTACTTAGGTCTTTCCGTTCAGAACTGGATAGGTCTTGGGAAGCCTCTTCGCAAGTACTTCCGAGACCTTTCTACCTCTGGTTATGTCCCATTTCAGCACTTGTTAGGTGTAAGCAGGACTTGTATTCAGACTTCCCAAATCCTGGCCGGTCACCGTAATTCTATGGGCCTGTATTAAATCTGCGTTCATATCGCTGTTTACTCATGCGTTATTGAAATAAAAAATGCAATTATTATTTTTTTTTAATTTCGAAAATCGACATTTCACGAGAGGGTGGAGGGGAGATGCATGTATGTGGAGGCTTGACATTTTTACCCAACAAGGGGAGAAGGTTGCAGAATCTATTCTAGCCACTCTTGTCCCTACGTATGCATGCATTATCCAAATAAAAAATGAAAGTGTTAACAAATCTGACCATTGTTCCAAGTAAAAACCGAAAATCTGACCCTGTGGTCTCTGATGAAAATTTTTTTTTTCTCAGTTTACACTTGTTTCACATACTTTTGAAAGTTCTGAATAGCCCGTCGCTTAAATAGTCAGAATCAACGTTCGCTCGGCTAAAAAATTCAATTTCGGCGAAAGTCGAGTTTCCCCCTGCGAAAATCCAAGATCTGACACTTTGGCCCTCGTGGCCCTTGTGACCCATTGACCGACTTTCCCCCTGAAAAAATCCAAGATCTGACCCTTTGGCTACGGGTGAAAAATTTTTTTTTTCACTTTTCACTTTTTCCACATACTTTTGAAAGTTCTGAATAGCCCGTCGCTTAAATAGTTGGAATGAACGTTCACCCGGCTAAAAAATTAGATTTTGGCGAAAATCCACTTGCCCCGAAAAACCCGAAAATCTGACCCTTTGGCTGGGGCCAAAAAAAACGGTTTCTCAGTTTTCACTTTTTCCACATACTTTTGACAGTTCTGAC
>NW_021681731.1:75234-75414 GCF_001412515.2 Diachasma alloeum
GGCCAAAAAAACAGTCTCAGTTTTCACTTTTTCCACATACTTTTGAGAGTTCTGACTGCCCGACGCCTAAATAGTTGGAATCATCGTTCACCCGGCTAAAAAATTCGATTTTGGCGAAAAATCCAAGATTCGACCCTTTGACCCTTGTGACCCTTGTGATCCTTGAGCGACTTTCTTCCC
>NW_021681732.1:0-59633 GCF_001412515.2 Diachasma alloeum
TCACTTTTCAATTGAATGATTCTCTTCAATTGGTCGATATCTTTCAGCATCTATATCTGTCATCGGATGAAGTACTTCTTCATGAGGAGGGTGAAAAATACTGATGCTATGCCCTTGAACTTGGCGTGTTATATAATTCTTCCCCCCACTTCTTCATAGTTTTCTCAATAGAATCAGGAGAGGGGGTTGCTTTAAAAAAGTGACNGTTTTCTCAATAGAATCAGGAGAGGGGGTTGCTTTAAAAAAGTGACAGTTTTTCTCAACCTTGCATGTCATCTGAACATTTCCTGGAATTACCTAATCATCTCTATTAATCCCTATTAATCTCTGCTGTGATGACTCATTTTTTTTATCTCAGGAATGTGACATTCCTGAGATAAGAAAAATGAGTCACTTTCTCTTTTCAGGTATAAAAAAATGATTTATGATCTTTTGCCCTTAACCCTTGCGATGATGACATTCTTCTTATCTCAGAAATTTGGGGAATGTCACACTTTCTCTCTTCCAGGTACAAAAAAAATGATTTATGACCTTTTGCACTTAACCCTTGCTGTGATGACTCATTCTTCTTATCTCAGGAATGTCACACTTTCTCTTTTCAGGTATAAAAAAAATGATTTATGACCTTTTGCACTTAACCCTTGCGATGATGACTCATTCTTCTTATCTCAGGTACAATCTCTAAAATGGTAAAAGGTTTAGGAGTCGCGACTTAAACCGCGAATTAAAGCCGTGGATTAAAAGCGCGAATTAAAACCGTGAATCAAAACCACGAATTAAAACCGCGAATTAAAACCGCGAATTAAAGCGCGAATTAAAACCGCGAATTAAAACCGCGAATTAAAACCGCAAATTCTAACCGCGAATTAATTAATCCCACCAAAGCGCGAATTAAAACCGTGGATCAAAATCGGGACTGAAAACCGCGAATTAAAATCGGGGCTGAAAACCGTGAATTAAAGCCGTGACTTGATTAATCCCACCACCCACTCGCGGGGGCTTCTCCCATACTTCTTGCACCCAGAATCGACGAAATGTAAAATCCGCAAATTAAAACCGCGAATTAAAACTACGAATCAAAACCGCGAATTAAACCGCGAATTAATTAATCCCACCCCACCACCCACTCGCGGGGCCCTCTTCCACAAGTCTCCAGCGCTCGCCCCAGAAACGTTGATCCAGAACCAGCCCTATACATCTACTTGCCTGCCTTGAGAACCCCGTGGGGCTCAAGGGAAGTAATACTTCGGAGGAGCGTGAGCCCGAGGAGAATGCAGACCGCCCGAGACCCTCAACCCTCCTGAAACCGTAGCTTCATGTGCTAAGGTAATCTCGGAGTCCATGCAGCCCCCAGTGAGCTGACGTTGAGGAGCTGAAGAGGTGAGCTATCCGGAAAGCCTACGCATGTGATTCAAATTCTCGTACTCCTTGAAGTCCGAGTAGAGCTCATGATAAACCTGATCACGTGAGAATTTCCTGAGCAGACGATGAAAGCAAGCAAGAGCGGAAGCTCGTTAGTCGCCGAGCAGATCTGATGATTCCACGAATGGAAGACACACGACGTAACGGCCTGAGCTGTCCCTAGGATGAATGCGCCTGATGGGCTCCTCGCACTGGACCTCCTCATCAGTGAGCTGGTTCTCTCTGTGTTCTCTGGAACTTCCTCCTGAGTCCAGAATTTAGTGAGCAGTTCATTGAGGTCTTCGTTTTAGACCGCTACGGGAGCTGTTGTCGCATTGTTTGGGTCTGAACCTTGTCTTGGCCCGAAGATAATCCAACCGAAACGAGTGAATTGAGCCGTTGGTGATGATGGTCCGTTGGTGACGATTTCAGGCTGAATGAGTTGTCCATATACATCAGCACCAAGAAGAATGTCAACTGGTGCTGGTTTGACGAAATCGGGATCAGCGAGTTGAAGTCCTTGAAGGTGATCCCGTGTGAACTGAGCCGATGAGAATATGGCAATGAGAATAATGACGTTGTGAGCCCTCCAAGAGCATAGGCGATGACTCTAAGCTGAAAGTGAGGGTAAGTGGACTGTAAGGTGAGCTGTAATTTGCCTAATATGGGCCCAGATGCCGTGTCTCCGATTCCTGACATTCGGAGTGAGGTCTTGGCCTTCGTCAGCCCAAGCTGACGAACGAGTTGATCTGAGATAATGGAGATTTCCGACCCTGGGTCGATGAGGAGTCGGACCTGATGAGCTGGTCGGTCTGGACAGACCAACAGAGTAACAGTGGTAACCAAGAAAACTCGAGGGCGGAAATCTTAAGCTGATTCCAAGTTCACTTGATGAGCTGAGCATGAGACAGCATTCTGAGCAGCTGAGCTTCAACCGAAAGGCGCCACTGTCCCTGACACGGACGGAACAGCGTTGTTGGAGTGAGTGTACGTCACGACCGGGATTCCCGTCCTTGAGGCTGAGCTGGGCGTGGAGTGCTGAGTCTGTTGGCCAGATTGGGCTGGACATTGTAGCTGATCTGACATCTGTGAGTGCAGCAATGAGTGATGATTACCGCCACAAAGCTAACACTTCAGACGTAAGTGACAATCCTTAACTGCATGGCGCCACAGCCAGTTGTAGCAGAGGTAGCGGCATTCGACTACCTCCCCACGACCCCGTAGCATGCGATATTTAAATGATGAATAGGATGTGATATAATGATCACCCTCACACATTGAGCAAGGATACGTAACCTTGGATGTGTGAGTATTGCTGTGTGCTGTGCGTTGTGATAACCCAGGTTGGGTGGTCACCTTGTGAACCTTGGCAGAATTATTCGACCGAGCCTGCGCGTGAGGAGCATTGTCTGAGCTGACTGGTGGAGCGGGTCGTGCCGTACTAGCAGATGATTTGGGAAGAGTATTGATCTCAATATTCTCCATAGCACGTGCACAAGCAGTTAGGAACTCCTTCAGCTCCAAGAAGGATGCATATTCCTGAAATGAGCCGGATTTGACCTCCCGCGCTTCACGCAGCTTTGAGCTGAGCCTTTGAGTCATAACATGGATTACAATCTAATCCCAATGCTCCGTTGGAGCTCCAAGTGCCTCAAAAGCTGTCAGGCTTTCTGTGACCTGGGTGAACAACGAATTCAACTTCTTGGCTGAATGAGCGGTCATCGACGGAGGGTTAGTTTACCTCCGTGACAATGTCGGTTTTCGTTCCAAGTAAACATCATTTGCGGGAAGTGTTATTACATTATTTTATTGCAAAAAAAGTGTAGCGGAAACTCATCGTTTGCTTGTGGAGATTTACGGTGAGCATGCTCCATCTAATACAACGTGCAAGGAATGGTTTCGACGATTTCAAAATAATTATTTTGGCACTGAGGACAGAGAACATGGAAAACCACAAAAAAAGATTGAAGATGCTGAATTGGAGGCATTATTGGCAGAGGATTCTTGCCAAACTCAATCAGAATTGGCTGCAGCATTAAATGTTGAATAATCAACTGTTGCAAAGCGTTTAAAAGCAATGGGAATGGTTCAAAAAGTTGATAACTGGGTTTCATATGAATTGAAAGAAAGAGACATGGAACGTCGAAAAACAATTTGTGAAATGCTCCTTCCAAGACAGCAAAGAAAAGGATTTCTGCATCGAATATTCACAGAGGATGAAAAATGGATATATTATGAGAATCTTAAACGCCAAAAAGCTTATGTGAAACCAGGTGAACCCGGCCCATCCCACCCAAAAAGAAATATTCACAGTGCCAAGGTTATGCTCTGCATTTGGTGGGATCAGAGAGGTATTGTATATTATGATTTGCTCGAACCCTCTCAAATTATTAATGGAGAAGTTTACCGACGACAACTAATGCGTTTGAAGCGAGCCATAGAAGAAAAACGACCCGAATGGGTGAATAGACACAGTAAATTATTTCTTCAATATGACAATGCCAAACCGCATACCGCCCAAGTTGTGAAAAGATATTCAGATGGACAGGACTGGCAAGTGCTACTCCACCCGCCATATTCGCCAGACATAGTTCCTTCGGATTACCACTCATTCCGAACACCGCAGTCAGATCTTACGGGAGAACAGTTCACTTCATACGAAAGTATCAAAATTTGGCTTGATAATTGGATCAGCTCAAAAGACCAGGATTTCTTCAGGCAAGGAATACGTAAATTACCTGAAAAATGGGCGAAGGTTGTAGCTGCAGATGGAGCATACTTTCAATAAACTTTTCTTCAATTTTCTAAACAAGCAAATTTGTTTTATTTGAACAAAAGAGGGCGGAGTCATATTCACACACCCAATACGTTGGTTAAGCTGAGCCAGGTGCCATTGATCGTCGAGAGCTAGATGAGATCACCTTCTTATCAATGAATTGCGCAAGAATACTCAGAGCCTCATGATAGTTTCCGATGGTCAAATCCAAAGTCTTCTCCTTGAAGTACGACGTTTCAAGGACATTTTTGATTTTGACGCTGCTTTCGACAAACTTCTCATGGGGATTCTCGCATCTCTCCCAATATCTCTCCAGCATGTCCAACTTCGCCTGAAGATTGGCGATGGTGAATTGAGTAACTTCCTCAGTGACTAGCTCCTTATAGAGGCATTCCAGAAATGCATCTCTAGATTTATTGAGCCCCGTACGACGCCATATTAAGAGAATGAGCAGTCAAAAAAATTAAAAGATGAAGAGCAGCGCAAAGGTAAAGCTTGAGATATTCAAAAGCGAAGTACGAGAATTAATGAGCAGCCAAAAAGTGAGGAAACCCTGAGCAGAACCAGTGGGGCGATGAGAAAATCGGAAAAACAGTGAAAATTATGCAAAATAATTAATGCTACTTAGCCAAAGTGCACTAAGTTGAGTTGGACCAGTTGTACGCAGAAGACAGCTTGCAGTATTCAAAAATCCCCGTGGTTGAACTGTCCTGTGCCTGCAGGTTGAGCAGCCCAGGGTGCGTTGACCAGATCTCGTGAGCGGAGCCGCCGAATGAGCACCACTGGGCAGATTTGTCCAACACTCCCGGAAAACCGCCAGAAAACACCGAAAATACCGAAGAATTTTCCACCAATCCGGCTCGAAAAACCCAAATGTCTGATGAGTGGCTCGGAATTGTGTGGAATAATTGAGGGATGGCCGAGATAGTTTCGGATTTTCGGAAGTGGGTGAGCGGGTCGAAATAAATCACTGCACGTGCACGTGGTTTACGATAAAACACAATATGCTTGTTACTTGTAAATGTCACAGAATCAATGATTGTACAAAAAATTAAAGAGAATAATAATGAGCTGAGCACAATGGATATAACAATAGGGCCGAACTATAAATTTTAAAGCAATTGAGCAGACAAAAAGATGTCGAGCGGTAAAATATACACGTGGTGTACGCTAGCACTCCCGGAACGATAGTGAGCATGATCTGTGAAGTGCCTAGATGTGTAGGGTCGGTCGGTAACGGCGAGTTGGCCCGTCAGGTGCTGCCACTGAGCCAATGTTACCCCGAGCTGAACTGGGCCTAGTGGCCCGGGAATATCGACCGATTTCGAACAACACGATTTCTGCGAATTTTTTCTGTGACTCCTTTCATACGTTGTCTTCTTTAACTCGGATGCATCTATCTGCAGTGACGATTACACTCTTTTGAGATATAATCCACTCTGTTATTTCATAATTATTTGATTCTTGAGGCCTGCCTCTTTTTCGTGGAGGAGTGTTAGACATGTTGACCCAGCGAGCATTGTTTTCGAATGAAGTNTCTGTGAAGTGTCTAGATGTGTAGGGTCGGTCGGTAACGGCGAGTTGGCCCGTCAGGTGCTGCCACTGAGCCAATGTTACCCCGAGCTGAACTGGGCCTAGTGGCCCGGGAATATCGACCGATTTCGAACAACACGATTTCTGCGAATTTTTTCTGTGACTCCTTTCATACGTTGTCTTCTTTAACTCGGATGCATCTATCTGCAGTGACGATTACACTCTTTTGAGATATAATCCACTCTGTTATTTCATAATTATTTGATTCTTGAGGCCTGCCTCTTTTTCGTGGAGGAGTGTTAGACATGTTGACCCAGCGAGCATTGTTTTCGAATGAAGTCACAATGATACGTTTCGACATGGACTGAATAATGGCGGATTTTCACGAGATGCAGTAATCCGTTCATCGCACAATGAATATGGCGAGATTCCAATCGCTCCAAAAATTCATAATACAATTATTTCTACACGATCTCTTCACTTTCCGCGGCCATAAAATATTTCTATGCGTTTATGATTATTTTCAATAGAATATCATTGACCATTAATGAAAATTTTACAGTTATGAAACTCTGGAAAAATGGGTTACTTACTCTACATTTGAAAAAATCGCTAATAATACCTTTAAAATGGGTGATTACCGCAATTCTCTTTTGGAAAAATGCACCAAAGGGAAAGATTTTAAAGAGCAGTATCCATCAAATCATTTTCTGTCATGATTTTCGTTTACGATTTAGGTATAATCCAACTAAAACGCCTTCATTCTTCGGTGAGCGTGTTCAAGTTATGGATTTCTACGGTTTCTATTATCAAATTTTATATTTCTCAGTGGGAAATATAAATGCAGGTCAAAGTTAGATGAAGTTAATCCTGCAAGATTTTGTTCTGTGAGAACGAGACATGGGAAAAGGTCACGTTAAATATGCAGCACCTGTGAGATTATGTACCATAGAAATATTGAAAAACTTCTTTACATCGATCTCATAAAAGTCGAGTAATCAAACACGCTCACAAATTCGTGGTCACATAATAAGCACATAATTCATCAATAAAAAATGAGAAAAAAATTAACAAAAGCGAATGTTCAGTTCATAATCTGTTGTTCCCTTGTAGCATAATGAGAATTCAGTAATTCCGCCATTACCGATGAGTTTTCGATGGTTTTGCTTCCGAATGGAAGCATTGTAATCGAACAAATCGAAGTCTTCGATTTTTTGTGCTATATCAACCCCTTATGATCCAAAAAGTCCGAAAATTCAATTATTAAACCGCGTCTGTACGTGTGTACGTATGTGTGTACGTATGTAACAAACTTTTTCTTCAATTATTCGCCAGTTCAACAATGGAATTCAATCTTTTTTTTCTCAAATGTAGGTTTTACTGATCCCCATCTACTGCCATTGATTGAAATTCGATTCATTAAAGCATTTTTAAAATTTTCGAATTTTTTCAAAAATTCCCTTTTTTTACGATAACTAAAAAAAATGTTTCAAATTCATTAAATAACGGCTTAAAAAATTTTTGAGATACCTTTTCGACAGAGTTCGAAGATGAAGACCATAGCAGTAATCGTTACTGTGATTTTTGTGAAAATTTGCAATTTTTTTTGTTGAAAATCTAAACTCCGCAGATGTCTTTGAATTCCTGGCTTCGAATGAATTGTATCATGATTTGAAATATTTATATTGATGCCCTTAAGTGGAAGTTGAACGATAGTTATGATGACTGCCTCCGTTGAATTAAATTTTTTTATAATATTTTTCAGAAATTTCAAATTTTTAATCAGTTTTCCCGAAGATTAGCTTTTTCATGGTTTCTTCAAATGTGATGTTTTAAATTCAATCAATTATGAATAAACACATTTTTTCAATCATATTCTGTTGAAATTTTGTTATGATATAAATAGTATTATTCTTTCATTTGATTTATACAAGAATTTCAGGAATTGCTTATGGTATTCGAAAGTTTGTTGGTTTTCCATGATTGTGAAAAATACACTTTCATTGATTATTTGAATGAAAGAAAAAGGTTCGAATTCATTTCAGGTTAATCTATTTATTTAATAATTTTAAGAATTCATGCAATCTTGTTATGAGCAACTAAAACATCATTTTTAAAAAAACTGATATATTCATAATAATCGACAGCCATAACCTACACGTGGCTTATGGAAACGACAAACCTGTTAAATACAGAGCTTAGAAAGGAGCCAATTGTCATAGCTAGAAAACGATTCAATGAAAATATAAAAGCGAAATGAAAACAAGAAATGTAGCTTATAAAATGAATGCTACAAAAGAACAATGAGAGTGATGAAAGAATAATGAAAGAAAATGAATGAATAAAAAGTTCTATAAGAGAAAATAATAATAAGAATAATAATAATTATAAAATTCAACTGAAGAGAAAATTTGACACAGTTGACTGAAAAGAAACTTATTTAATTTAATGAAATAATGTAAAATATAAATCATATAGGGGAGGGTGCGGCAAAATGGAACGGTACAAAAAAAGAACATAGAGCGAAATTCAGACAACTTTGTTTTTTCACCTTATGTGAGCTCAAAAATGATGATTCGGGGTTAAGTCAGTGACATCAGTCTACTCTGTAGTTACCGCTATTTTGGAATCTAAGGAAGATAGGAGAATTTTTATAAGGACCTTTTTGTAGAGAATTTCAAGGGCTATAAAAAAGGTCATTATAAAAATTTTGCTATCTTCATTGTAAAAAAGATAATTCAAGGTTAAACAACTGAAGAAACAACTGATATGTCTGTAAATTCAATCATAGGGTAATAGACGATCATAGATAAATAAATAAGACCTTTGGAATATTATTATTGTTCTATGAATAAATTAAATATTAAGAAAAGGTCCTGTAGTTTTTGAAAACCAAAATTCATAACCGTTCCATTTTGCCCCACTCTCCCCTTTTCTTGAAAATTGATAGAAATCTGGAAAGTTAAGGTAAATGAATTTTTGAATTTTCAATTGATTGAAAATTGAAGAATATATCATATGATTCAGTTTACTAAAGTTTACTAATGTTTTGATAGGAAATTCAGATGAGCTGAGGAATTCTCATCCTTCTGCTCTTCAAAAATTTTGAATTCCAATGAATTTTCATCATTTCTCTAAATATTTTCACTGTTTTGAAAATATTTAGAGAACTGCTCACGAAATTTCAGTTTTCTTTCAACTATTTAGCCTACTAAAGGAGAGGAAAATGTCACATTTTATCTCAAATCATTCGTTCCGGTGTCATATACTGAGAAAATTCGTCATAATATAACAAAACTAATTTCTTATGCCAAATATTTCATCTCTTGAGGAGAAATTTCTTGGGATAAGAATTTTTTGTACCGTTCCATTTTGCCCCACGTTCCATTTTGCTCCGCCATTCCATTTTGCCCCATAGTTCCATTTTACCCCACCCTTCCCTACGGAAGAAAAAAAAATGTAACATTACAATTCAAAAGTATATTGCTAATTTATTAGCAAAAAAAGCTAAACTATATGCTATACATCGGCAGTTTCCCACTTGTTTTTGTTGTATTATTGCAACACATAAAAAGCACAAAAATATGGAATAATAGATATAATGAGTACATAATCTTGATGAAGACCATTCTAGCATTGAGCTACCAGAGCGTCAATGAGCTGTTTACCCAAAAAAGCCCAAAAATTTCCATTAATGAAAATGGTGAACACATAATGAGCACATAATCACTAACTCAAAAAAATGAAGAAAAACTAGATATTTGCAATAGTTTGGTATTCAGCTTACGGTCTTTTTATAGTAATAATTGGGATGCATTGATTTCGCCGTTAATGGTGATGGTTTGATGTTTGTTGGGTAATATTATCGAAGCACATAAAAAGCAAAAAAAAATGAGCCCAGATAAGCAGTGAAAAGTCTTGATTGTGTGACGTATTGTCATTAATACGTGGGTTATTTGTTGAATACAATGTGACGTATTATGAATAATACGTTACATTAAATTTATAATGTGGGACGATGAGAAAAGAAATGTGATTCCTTTCTCATCGTGCAGGAGCAGAGCTCAGCACTTTCACGGTGCCATCTGAGTCCAGCTTCTCGGTAAAGAAGCTGTTTGACTGTTCTAGTTGTGTGTCAATGATGACACTTAATTGTCTTAGTGTTTCGGAACCGTGAGACTACTTGCTCTGCAATTTTAGGTCTTGAGCGTTTTACAAAGACTCTGCAAGGGCAGAGTACGATCGGGAGTGAAGCTGGACAGTCATCCCAGCTCCTTCAAATATTAATAACGCGTTTACCGAACCGCGTTTATCAATAACACTGTCGTGTATCGTAGTTAGTAGTTGAGTTAAATATACCATACTTTTACCAGTTAATCGAGTGTTTATCTTCGGGACAATACCTTTCAATTCCCTTATTATTCAAATTGCGTGAATCCCACGTGACAGTTAGCCGGTCAACATAGGGTACGACGACCCTAGGAATAGTTATTTTCATCACAAGGTCCACAAAGTATTTTCTGACGAATGTGGCTTTGTAGGCCGAGCCGAAGGCAAGGCCTATAATCACATTCGTCAGAAAATCCTTTTGGACCGTGTGATGAATGCATTTTTTCATCAGAAGGCCCGTAAAACGCGATCAAACCGAGCGAAGCGAGGTTAAAATCGCGGTTTACCGGGTCTTCTCACGAAAAGGAAATTTACTTCCATTTGTGAATAGTCACAGGGAATATTCACATTCACGTTAGATCACTCAGGATAACTCCAGTGAGTGATCTAACTCATAACGTCACAATTGAAAGAATGATTTGCTAAGTTATGCTTAACCTAGCGAAGTCATGATTATGCAAAAAATGGTAAGGGTATAAAAAATAAAAATAAAAGTGGCCGAAAATAGAACATAATGAGCACATTAATATTAAAATGTATATATTTAACTTTTTCATTTGGGCCCCGCCAATTTGAAGGAGCTACTCAAAATTCTCGTGGATAAAAATTAAATGAATTGACCAATAAATACGAATGACTATAAATTTACCCTAAACCGTAACCGTAGCCGCAACCGTAACTTATCTTATCTTACATCGTTCCAAATATGTTTTCGTCTGCTATTTCGCACGGAAGTCACCATACTCGACGGGTCAGATCATTCAGTCACGCGATTTGACCAGATCGCGATTTAAGCTGGTGTCCTTTTGAATGTGCGCTAACGGACTCACTGAATGCTCCGGTAATGCATGCTAATCAGCAAGATGAATAGAATGAATTCCTCAATTCCTCCGGAAAGATTGCAAATTGACAATTTCTGTTAATACTGATGAAAATATATCATTAAATTCGATTCATATAATGGCTTTGGAGTCGAATGAAATCACAAATTGATTCATAAACAATGAGTATCGGACAAACAAAATTTTTAAGTGGAAGTTCTATGTGCTTCTCGGCAGTAAGCGTGTTCCTCGATGAAATGCGCATTCAGGATTAAGGATATAACAAAAAATAACAAAAAAAAGTGTGAAATTGCCGATGTATAGCATATAGTATAGCTTTTTTTGCTAATTAATTAGCAAAATGCTTCCGAATGGTCATGTTGCATTTTTTTTTCTTCCGTATATGATTTATATTTTACTTTATTTCATTAAATTGAATAAGTTTCTTTTCAATCAATGGTGTCAAATTTTCTCTTCAGTTGGATTTTATAATTATTATTATTATTTTCTCTTATAGAACTTTTTATTTATTTATTTATTTATTTTTTCATTATTCTTTCATCACTCTCATTGATCCTTTGTAGCATTCACTTTATAAGCTACATTTCACGTTTTCATTTCGCTGTATATTTTTATACTAGCAACGTCATTATTTAAAGTCTACACCTGTTCTCTTTTGTAATTTCTGTCTGGGTTTTCTGGAGAAGACATGGGTTATCAGCCCCAGATAACTAAAATATCATTTTTTTTCAAATGATATTTTAGTTGCTCATAACACGTTTGCATGAATCCTTAAAATTCTTAAATAAATACATTAACCTTCAATGAATTTGAACCTTTTTCTTTCATTCAAATAATCAATGAAAGTGTATTTTCCACAGTCATGGAAAGGCAACAAACTTTCGAATACCATAAGCGATTCTTGAAATTCTTGTATAAAAAAAAATTACATAACAACCTTACTTATGCTACTTATGTTTATGCTTAATTATGTTACTTTGATTTTTGTGAAAATTGTTGCAAATTTTTACAAAAATCACAGTAACGATTACTGCTATCGTCTGCATCTTCGAACTCAGTCGAAAGCGCATCTCAACAAATTTTTTAAGCCGTTATTTCATGAATTTGAAATATTTCTTTTAGTTATCGTAAAAAAAACGATTTTTGAAAAAATTCGCAAATTTTAAAAATGCGTTAATGAATTGAATTTCAATTAATGGCAGTAGATGGGGCTCAGTAAGACCTACATTTGAGGGAAAAAAATTCAATTCCATTGTTGAACTGGCGAATAATTGAAGAAAAAGTTTGTTACACACGCACATACATACGTACACACGTACGGACGCGGTCTAACAATTGCATTTTCGGACTTTTTGGATCATAATGGGTTGATATTACACAAAAAATCGAAAACTTAAATTTGGTCGATTACAATGCTTCCATTTGGAAGCAAAAATCCGACGGATCACGCAACACGTATGAATTTTTAGAATAAGGAAAAGAGCGGGAAATATAACTTCAACGGCTTCAAAAATGAAACTGAGAGAATCGATCGATATCTGCAATCCTTACGTGGCGACAAGTACTAAACGTTAAATTTTCGTGCATGCGTACCGTGAGAACTTCTAATACAGATTATTCACTCCAAATTTTAGTTATCATTCCCGGATTTTATAATTTCTGAAGAATCCGCTAAGGACAGTTGACAACCCAAAATCCGGTTGAATAATTTTGAAAATATTTGAATCTATTGAATGTCAAGGAATTTATTAAATTCTCCCTTTTGACAGATTTCATCTCAGCTGTCAACAATCTACAGTTGGATTATTTATTCAGGACGAAACTTCAAAATTTCACTTCCTCGACACATAGCCTCTACGCATTAGGATTTTATTCATGTTGACTGTAAACCGGGTGTTATAAACATTTCGTACCTACCACATGTGGTCTATGAACAGGGTGAAAAAATAATGCTCGTCTCAATGAAATACTAATAAATCTCTATTAATTAGCTTTATGACACTGCCAAGGTTTGCTTTAGTGACTCATGTTGACGTGTAGTTTACTCTTTGACCACACTGACTAGAGAAGCATTATGGAATTCGTACCAGCGGTTTGATGGTGTTCGAAACAGCTCAACCCAGAATTCCTCTTATGCAACGCTTTATCTATGTGAAGATTACTGGAAATTTGAATATGGGCTTTATTATAGGATGCGAAATATCCTATTCAAGAAAGTACATACACATAAATGAACATTGTTACAGTCGAAATATTTCGAAACGCGTAAGACTTATTCCTCATAGGTCAATTTCATTTCATCATACGCTTAAGGCTGGTTCATAGAGGCCACGACGTCACACTCATATATTACGGTATATGAGGTCGGTTTTTCATTGGTCGGGTTAGTTGACGAGAGTGACCTCTTTCATCAATTCATGACAGAG
Organism: Diachasma alloeum; assembly: GCF_001412515.2. Lineage (NCBI taxonomy): Eukaryota > Metazoa > Arthropoda > Insecta > Hymenoptera > Braconidae > Diachasma > Diachasma alloeum. Next base: position 13,368 of record NW_021681732.1, read on the forward strand.
AGATTCTAATTCGGTCTCTTCCGGTTTCGATCGTGGGTGAGTGAAAACGTGTTTTGGCGAGACAACAATTAATCAGAGGACAAAAATGGCATCAAAGGACATTCCATGGACTGAGAATGAAGAAATAGAGGCTTATCAAGCCGGCAACACGATGCTGTAAGTAGTTGAAGCGTTCTTCGCATAATTTCAATTAGAAAATACATTATTGCGCCTAACCTATGAGCATGATGCCACGTGTCGATTAATTTATGTGATTCTGTTATATTCGAACGGTTCCAATTAATTCATCATAAAATGTGCTCAATTAAAGTGATTTTAATTATTTTAATTGAAACAAAAAAAATTAATTAATTTTAATCAAAACAAAAAAATATTTGACAGGACTCTAACCTATGAATATGAAATATTTTGTCATTTTCTTTTGCATTAGAATCATTTTATTTCAATTTCGATTAAATAAATAATTTATCATCATTTGATTGTTCAATAAATTATTCAATTAATTGATTTAATCATTTAATAATCAATTGGAAATAGAGAAACCAATCAATAACAAAATTTCAGGGATATCATTGGTTACGTCGATAGTGTGGACGGACTCCGTGCTGTCAAAACTCATCAAAAGTGGCTTTTCAAAATCATTCTCAGCAATAACAAGGGATCGAAAGTTCGAGTTAATTTCTGGAGGGAGAAGGCAGTGGAGTACAGCACAAAAGTGAGACTCCATGAGGTATTCACCTTAAAATTATTTTCTCAATAATTGTCTGTGTATTGAAATTCGAACATTTTCTTTCAATTTCAAAACAATTTTTCCAAATTTTCCAGCAAAATAATCATTGAATAATTGAAGAATCTCCCTTGATTCACATAAATTCAAATCCATTAAACAATAATTCGGATAGTATCTACTGAATTGTGTAATTTATTAATAACTCCATTTTCCAGAGGTGAAAAAATCTGAAAAACAATATTCTTTCTCTATGTTTCAGGTCGTGGAGATTACTGGCTGTACAGTATCAGATGTCAAATTCCAGTATGATCGTGATCTTAAGGGGATTATTGCTCCTCAAGAGTTGCATTTTCAAGAATTTAGTACTCTAAATGTCTTGGGTACCTTTGACGTAACTAATGAGGTCCCAGCACCACAACACAATATCTAAAGATCCCACTCGTAGAGTATCTCGAACACGTGAATGAAGCAATTGGTGAGAAAAATTATGAAAAAACTTGAATGTTCAATTCTCAATGATTGAATTGAAAAATGTTTTCAGTTGGACTGTTTCTCTAATGTTTTTTTTTTATTTAAGCTGTGGCAGGATATCTCAAGAACGAATTTGCTGCCTTCAAGACAATTGGTGAAATGCCCCTGGCTAATGGAAACATTGCAGACGGGAAGTTTCGCCTCTGTGTTCAGATTCATGACTACAAGAATCCGTCACCTTCTGGAGAACCATTGAAGAGAGGACTACGCGTTACGTACCAAGGGAGAATCGACACTTCCAAACCAGGGGCACCGTTTTTGAGAGTTGATGGCATGAGCAACGTCATTGTGGATGGAGAAACTCCACCATTGACAGTTGATGAGTTGAGATTGGCAATTCTTCCACCACCCACTCCAAAGCCTCGCAGTGTTTCTACCTCAAAACGACAGGTAGATGACAACAAGGAGAATGCTAACGGCAATGATGAGAAAAAAGTATGTAATTAGTTGCTGATGAAAAAATTGAATCGATAACAATATTTTGATTTAAGATTCCTCATCTTATTATGCTATAATAATGAATTTTTCCTATTTTTTCAGATGAAGACAGATTGAATTTCATTGAGAGGGTCTCGATCGATCGTTACAGTCGTCAGCAACATTACCTCTTTTTTTCATTCACTTTTGTTTATTTTTTATTCTGGACAGTTCCGACCCACTGACTTTTCTTCGATTTTTATTTGTCTCATGGTTTATTGATAGACAGTAGCTTTCTCATTCTTCTCATTGTTTGAATATTCAATTTAGATTTAAATTAGAGACTAATCCCAGCGAGATTAGTGTAATTCTCGACAGTTCTTGACTGATTATGAATGGATCCTAGATCCTGTTCATAATATTTTTTTCGTACTTTCTTGATGAAAGAAAAGAAACAAAATATGAAGATTAAAAAGTAGTACAAAGTAGTACGACATGATAGTACAGATTTATAATGATAAATAATATAGAATAACTAATGGAAACTAACGTTCAATAATTAAGTGAAGTGAAAGTTATATCTTTATTTATTATAACGAAAATGTGATTGCAGGGATAAGATTTCGACAGTATTTTTTTTTCTATATTATTGAGATTATATTGAGAAAGCCATTGTATTACGTATTATATAATAATAATAATAATAATAATATAATAAGATATAATATCGCAGAAGAATTTCATGTGGTCCGGTATCAATTAACGCTCTCATTTATGAAGTGATCGCATGATTTGAAAACATTTTGACTTGATTCCAATTGTTAGTTTGTTCGTCTGCATTTCATTTTAAAAACAAAATGAAATTGAACCAATCTTTTGTTTTTTACGTTAAGTAACTTGGAAATGATGTATCTGTGCATACCAATTGTAATTTAGATTCTTCAATAAATAAATAAAAAATTCTCTGCTTTGTTCAATTAAAAAAAAAATTGTGATGACCAAATTATTCCTTTTTCCCCTGACGCATTTTTTTTCTTTTCAAAAATGTGTGATGGAGAATTTTTCACTTATGTCACGTTACATGGGAGTAGATAGCATTTTCATGTACTACCACTTCCGGTTGGAATTTCGCGATCATCTCGAAGGCTTGAACTCTACCATAACCTAGATAAACAGTCCGTCATTGCAAAGGACAAACCGCGGGGTTCTTTAATGAATTGCGATAACCTTCATAATTATCACCAAAAAATTCAATCGCTGAGCATCTTTAAAAATAGAAGAAAAGCATTGAGAAGACTTGAATGTGTTTGCGTGTCGATGTTTCGTTCACAAATACTGGATTGATATTGAAAAAAAAAATTGCAGGTAGGATTAGCATTCGTAATCATAACAAAAGCATATTATCACTTTATTGAAACATTAAACATTAACTATACAGCAAACTTGATGAGAACTTTGTTTTATGTATTGCAGAGACGCATTATAAATATTTTTCAATCGCAATCGAAGTATTTCGAGTCACGATTGACTGAGGTGTTTGCCACCATCGAAAAACAGGTTAAGGAGTCAACTCCAGACTCTTTGTAAGTATTTATTATACTGCAGGGTAAACCATTCAATGTTCATCTGCGTGAAGTCATCAAAATATATATACAAATTGATTTGATCGATGAATTGCATCGTACATTGGATGTGTCTCTCTCTTGATTAAAAAAATTCATAGCTCCTCATGTCATACATGATAGAATATTTTATGATTTTTATTTCAGTAGGCGTGCAGCTAATAAATAAATAAATATAGATAAGTGTTGAAAAATATGATGAAAAAACAATTGAAATAAATACCAGATAAAAAGAACAGATTGAGATAAAGAAATAAAATGAGCCGATAAATAATCGTCTCCAAAAAGATAGATATAGATACAAATTCAAGATATACGCTACAATACAATATCTGCGAATAATCAAATCAAATATAAATAAATGAAAATATATTGATTTCTCCAAAAATCGAATGTGTAAATTCTCATTTTTCCCAAAATAAATAAATGTTAATAAATACTTATTGAATATTATACGAGATTGTATCACTCATATTATTATTTTTTTTATCATCTACTGTAATCACTTCCTTTTTTCATTGATCAAGTTTTGAGATATCAAATATGCCTAGAAGGAAAGTCCAGCGTACATCAGAGCAAGAACAAGAACTCCAAAGCGTCAGACGCGAAAACAAAGCAGCTTATCAGCGAGCATATCGTGCAAGAGTGAATGCGAAGAAGAACATTGAGCACAATATTTCGAATCGCGAAAATGACACCGACTGTCGTCAGGTATTGATTGAGAATGATATCTCAAGTGGTCAAAATGACAACATATGTTCTTTGGTATCCAATAATGAAAATCCTTCAATAGTCACAATGACCTTCCGATACATACGCCAATTCGACTTGGTCGACCCTCTCGTCTGACTATTCGTGAAATACCATCTGAAGAGATGCAAAAACACTATATAAGAAGAATGAATATTGCATGTGTGCATTGTAGTGCAATGCACTTCGAAGCTGAAAAAGTAGCACACAAAAAAGACTCTTTCAATGACTGTTGTAACCATGGAGAAGTTGTGCTTAATCGTTTACCTGATCCTCCTACACTTTTACGAGACTTATTTAATGGAAATCACGAAGAATCCAGACATTTCCTCGAACGTATTCGCTGCTATAATAGTTCTTTCAGTTTTGCATCATTCAATGCCAATTTGATTGATTTCAATAACAGGCGGCCTGGGCCGTACTGTTTTAAAATACAGGGACAAATCTACTATCAGATGAATACATCCTTATACCCTTCTGAAAGCGATAGTCCATCTCACGGCCAGCTTTTCATTGTTGATCAAAATGAAGCCACAGATATTCGCTGTCAACAAATCTCTACATTGGATGAGAACATCGTTAGAGCTTTAGAGAATACCATTCGTGAGTGTAATGTTTTCGCTCAATCTTATCGAATGATGCATGAAGAAGTGCAATCAGTAATGGAGAATAATCAAATGCAAAGTGAGCCAGAAATGCAACTTTTATTCTCACTGAAGCCTGGAATGGACCAAAGACGTTATAACTTACAAAAGATTAACGAAGTCGCCGCGATTTTCAAAACAACTGCTGACGGTGACATTCCAGAATCTTATATCACTATACGTAATAAACAGACTAAAAGCCGACAGTTCATTAATTCACTAGATCCAAATATAGAACCTTGGATTTACCCGTTATTTTATCCATATGGAACAAAAGGGTGGTCTCCGAATATTCCGTGTGTGAATAAACCACGATCTGTTTCCCGAGCTTAATACGTCAAACACAGGATGGCAGTTAGAGATAATAACATATTTTTAATGGGTAGAAGACTGTTTTAACAGTGGTTAGTTGACAGTTATGTGAAAATTGAGAAAGACCGTCTCAATTTCTGCAGAGCCAATCAAAAAACTCTACGCGCTGATACTTATCAAGGATTGCTTGATTATTTACAACGATCAGCCGATGATGGTAACACCAGAGTGGGAAAAGTCATAATCCTGTCCTCATCATTCACAGGATCTCCCCGGAATATGCTCCAACATTATCAAGATGCCATGGCAATCGTAAGAAAATATGGTAAACCTGACCTGTTTATCACAATGACATGCAATCCTAATTGGTTAGAAATAAAAGAAAATTTGCTACCAGGTCAAACTGCATCCGATAGACCAGACCTGGTTTCACGTGTCTTCTATATAAAGAAAGAACGGCTCCTGGAAATCATCATGAAAGAGAAATTATTTGGCGATGTACTTGTACATGTCAATGTTGTTGAATATCAGAAACGTGGTTTGCCTCACGTTCATCTACTACTGACATTGAAACAGAACTGTAAGATTGCCACTCCTGACGTAGTTGATAAGTACATTTCAGCTGAAATTCCAGATCCTCAGCAAGACGTTACTCTTCATGATACAGTCATGAAACATATGATTCACGGTCCATGTGGGAATTGGTGTAAAGATCAAAAAGGGCGATGTTCTAAAAAATTCCCAAAGAATTTTCAAGATGAAACGTCAATGGATGAGTATGGATATCCCACCTATCGAAGACGAAATACAGGTCAGTACGATTGTGCCAATGGTAATTCAACTGATAACCAGTATGTCGTACCTTATAACCCAAAATTATTGAAAACATTCGATTGTCATATCAACGTTGAAGTAGTAACAAGCATCAAATCGGTTAAATATCTCTACAAGTATATATACAAAGGCCATGATGCGGCTTGTGTTACCATAAGTGATCCGGAAACTAATGAGAACGTAGTCTCGCATGATGAAATCCAGAATTTCGTAGAAGCTCGATACGTAGGACCCGCAGAAGCATGCGATCGGATAATAGGGCAATCGTTGCAAAGTAAAAGTCACTCGATCGTGCGATTGCCTGTTCACTTACAGAATAAACAAAATGTTACTATCAATGATGATGCAGACGAAAATACTATAAGATCAGCATTGCAGTAGACGAACATGCTTCTCGATTATTTCGCTCTCAATGAATGCGATCCTGAAGCTCATCAATTCACGTATTCTGAAATTCCATCGTATTATGTATTCAAAAAAAAGATTGGTTCTAATGCATCCAAATGGGAAAAACGGAAATCGCATTTTAATGTCATTGGACGAATGTATAGTGTCAGCCCAATACAAATCGAGTTGTTTCATCTTCGCCTATTACTGATAACTGCTACAGGAGCGACAAGCTATGGAAATCTTAGAACAGTCGATGGTCACACACATCTTACATTTCAAAGCGCTTGCCTGGCCTTAGGTCTCATCGAGGATGACGCAGAATGGGATCGTGCAATGACAGAAGGAGAGGTATGGATAATGCCTAGACAATTACGTCATTTGTTTGTACGAATTTTGATTTATTGTCAGTCAATTAATCCCGAAGAACCTTGGGAAAAATTCAAGGATGCGATGTCTCAAGATTTTCAAAGGCTTTTGAGCACATCTTTAGCAGAGAGGAGGGCTTATTTTGAATTGAATCGTCTTTTGTCTTACGGAGGATCGAATATCAGTCGATTCCCTACAATGCCAAAACTGACAGACTCAGAAGACAATATCAATGTCGAGATCGATGATGAAATATCACTTGAACAACATAGAGATATTGGTCAACATCAGTATGAGAAACTGAATCCGAAACAAAAAAGCATTGTTGATAGTGTGCAGAATGTTATCGAATCAACAGTAACATCTACACCATACTTCTACATTGATGGACCTGGAGGCTCCGGCAAAACTTTCGTTTATACTACTCTTTATCATGTGTTACGAGCTAGAGGAAAGAAACTGCACACGATGGCTTTTACAGGTATTGCTGCCATCGTACTTCCAGGCGGAAAAACCGTTCATAAATCGTTCGGAATGCCTGTTCCAATTTTCAATGACTCTGTGTCAAGTTTTAAAAATCAATCAACTAAGGCTCAGTATTTACGAGAAATCGATATTTTCATATGGCATGAAGCCCCAATGGCGCCGAGATATGCCCTCGAATTAGTTGACCGTTCTCTACGTGACTTTATGGGCAATAATTTACCATTTGGCGATAAGATTATGATTTTGGGTGGAGATTTCCGTCAATTACTTCCAGTAAAGCCAAATGCAACTCGCAGTGAACTGGTAAANATAAGATTATGATTTTGGGTGGAGATTTCCATCAATTACTTCCAGTAAAGCCAAATGCAACTCGCAGTGAACTGGTAAATTTGTCTATCAAATTTAGCTCACTATGGCGACATTTCTCAATATTTTCTCTAACAGAAAATATGTGAGCTTTACCACAAGAAATAGAATTTGCTAAATATCTTTTGTCCGTCGGAGACGGCACTTTGAATGACGATGACAATCATCTAGATGCTCCAGAGCAGTGCGTTGCTCACATGTTTGCTGATATAGTCGATACATTCAGAGATATTATTAGCGAACGTAGATATGGAGATTTAGCGAAAGTGGTAATTTTGTCAGCACGAAATGAAGATGTCACAGAAATTAATAATCGTGCAATCGACTTACTTGATAGGACAAGTCAAAAGATATATACCAGTATTGACAGCGTAGCGAATTGTGATAACGGTGATATTAGTAATAAAATTTTACCAGAATATCTCCACACGTTGAATCCCCCAAATTTCCCACCATATGAATTGAAATTGCAAATTAATTGTGTTGTGATGCTAATACGTAACATGAGTGTTAACGAAGGACTCTGTAACGGAACACGATTACAGGTACTTGAACTTGCGAACAATCTTCTACGTTGTCAAATTCTTACAGGTGACAAAACTGGAGAAATTATTTTCATGCATCGTGTAACTCTATATTGTGAAGATATTTACCCGTTTACCTTCAAAAGATCTCAATTTCCACTGAAACCGGTCTTTGCAATGACAATTAATAAGAGCCAAGGTCAGACATTCGATAGAATTGGAATTGATCTTCGAAAAGATGTTTTCAATCACGGTCAATTATACGTTGCATTTTCACGTGTTCGATCGTGGGAATCATTAAGAATTTTCCTTGGAGTTCAACGTACAAGTAACATAGTGAAAAATTATGTATATAAAGAATTATTCGGTTGATAGTGATCAATTATTGGAAACACATTTCCATATTTGTGACATCATATTCAAATTCGGCGCGCGGAGCGCGCCATCAGTCTCGTCTCAGATGAAATGCAATGTAGCGTACTATTTAAAAAGATACGAATGAGCTTTCCTTTTGAAGAATTTTTAATTAAGATAACTCGTATTTTCGTTCGTCGTGGAGACTGCCGAAGGTAAATTATTAGTTTCCAATGTTACAGGACGAAGGGTGGACATTGAGCCGCACGAATTATTATCAAGAGGGTTGGCTTGCTACTGGGAATGCGAGAGGTGTTGTTGGGGTGACTTTCACTACTTCTCATTGCCGTACAAGAAATGCTGAGTTACCATTACGGGCTAATTATAATCTACGCGGACATCAAAGTGAGGTAAGATTCGGAAACCTATTTTTTTTATCTGCCCATACGCGGATTTAGCGGGCGAGAGTGCCCTGTGAAGTCGACCACTTCACGGGGTATTTCAACAATTGCGCACACAACGAGAATGTTTAGTAATTGCTATGCGTGAGTAAATGTTACTATGTGCAAACGATTTTGCAAGATAATAGGAAGCTCGTGAAGAATGATAGAAATTATATTTCAGTCTCATTCTCGGGATTATAATCCTGATATTTCCTGGTAGTACCGCTGATCATGCAGATCGAGTCACAAGTTTAGAGAGCAATTCGAAAAAATGCGCCATGAAGGCCTGGTAGCGCCCCCACAGACCTGTCGTTTTCATAACATATTTTGTGCTCGAAAGAGACACATGATAGAGAGAAACTTTATTTACTCAAAATCAATTTATTATCAACTTTTTCATTATACAGTGTGAATAAATATTAAAATGAAAAGAAGTGAGTCCTCCGAAGGAATAATCCTACGAGAAATGTCGCAACTGGAGAAATTATTGCTCTACAAGTGCGATGTAACCTCGAACCTTTGTAATTTTTATCTCTTACGGCTCCGTGTACTCGACATGAGTGAGTCACGTTTGCCCGTCCTGGCTGGTGACTTTTGCACGAAGGAGGCAATGACAACCAGTGCGTTGATAACTAAATACCAAAACCATTGGTAATGGGCTAACTGGCTAACGCCAGATATTAACGCTAGCTGAAATCAGCAATATTAAATAATGAATAAATAAATAAACAAACATGAATGTTTGTAATACTATGATATTTTGAATAAACTTTCTCAATTAGTTTATGTGGAAGAACTTCATAATAATAATTTGTTAACTGGTGACGATTGCACGAAGGAGGCAATGACTACCAGTGCATTGGAAAGTTTGATTCCTTTCCACAGAAAATAGAATGGAATCACCCACTCATTTATCAGGTTTTTTCCTGATTTTTCGAATGAAAATCATCTTAAAATCTCGTGAAATAATTTTCGAGACGCTGTCAAAGTGACAGAACATTTTAAAACTGAGAATATTCAGATTATTGGGATCAAACATTGTTAATCCTGAATGTGTCATTGTGTCCAAGGACAAAAGAAGCATCCCTAGATGTATTCTGAGAATGTTTCAATGAGTGAAATGATGAGTCCAATTAAATGAAGTTGGCCTTCAACCTGACCAGTATCCAGAGGGTATTATCAACAGGTAAATAAGACACAACAAACATTCGTTTATTTTTTAATATAAATAATTGATTAAAATTACGAATGAACAATTCGTACTTTATAAAACAAAAACAGATTCACTGAATCAATATTCGGGAAAAAATTCCCTCTCCAAAGTTCAACTTTGAATATCGGATTTCTACTCTTCTCAATTAAATTGATGAAGGATAATATCATTTATAAATGAACTGACTCATGGTTTCCTGACTTATCAACGTTGAAACAAATCCTCACGTTGTTGTGGATGATGTCAAGTCACTAAAAGGTTTCAATACTGATCTCATGATAAGTACATGGATGCTTCTGTCTCAGATTCAATTTAGTTATTCATTTTTTATTTTTTCTCATTCATTGAGTTGAGAAAGTGCTCATAACTCACAATATAACTGAATAATCAGTGAATTACAGTAAATATGAGAACATATTTCAACTTTATTTGGTTTTCACCATCTTCTACATGAAAAAACATGTAAACATTGTGACCTTTCAATATTTAATTATTCTAATTTCCTGAAAAGGGGATTCGGGCAACCAAATAAGAAGGACAAATGAGGGATAAAGTTGACAGAATATTTATATTTCTATCAATTTACAATAAAGATCGTCGTTAGACGCTTGAAATCCCTTTTAACTCTAATCTAGGGACGTGGATAAGGCCAGGCAACTTTTGTACACGTATTAAAGGGAGATTCTAATGGATAACAAAGGAGGAGATTCTAGGTGTATCGAGGAGAAAATAACAACGTAAAGAAAATATGATAATTGAATTAACTGGGGGAAAAATAACCAAGTGTGGCGCACCGTTGGGAGGATAAAATAGGAGACTATTTTGAGGTAAAGGGGGAAATGAGGGGGACAACTCGTACTCACGACTTCCAGGTATGGTCTGGGCGTCCAAAAATAATCCAGGTCCGTCAGCAACTCCTATGACAGAGCCCTCATTCCTCCTCTCTGACTCCAGGGGCACAGTATCTAGAGCCGGGATGAGTTCGGGCACCAAAATCCTCTTTTCTCCAATATGAAATCCAATGTACAGAGACTTCGGGGTATTTTCACTGGTTCGTTAACTAATTTGGGGCGCACGTGGCAGTGTCCAGGACAGCGGTTACACGAGTACCGCTTCTTCTCTCTTCCATCTTCTCCTTCGTCTCATTCGTGAGGATTCGCGAGTAATCGAGATCCTTCTGGTCATCTTCGTGAATGATCGGGGCCAATCATAGTGGTTAGATTGTACCCACGATCACCATCCAGGGATGTGTCGATGGGGATCATCGATGGCGGTGGGTTGTCTAGGCCTATGTATGGGTGGTTTTGGGGGGGGGGGCAATGGCTCCTTCAGTTGATCAAATAGGGCCGGAGCTGTTGTCTTCCTTCAGCGGCTGTCGTCGTAGACTCCTGGGGCGAGGGTAGAGGGGTGATACGGGGAAAATCGAGGGAAGGGATATCCAACGGTGGTGGGATTTTATGATTTAGGGGGCAGTGTGTAGTTGGGCAAAAATGTGTAAAGAAAAAGCAAATAAAAATAAAAGAATCGCCTCGTCACAAAATCCCTCACAAAGCCAATGTGCAGTTTCTTAAACCAAATGGGCTTGCGCCAAATATCTCTCAAACTGTAAAGGCTATAACTGCCAAACGTCAAATACGTTAAACAGTTTCCACTTTAACTTTAACTTGGATATTTTTTTTTCTTTTCAAAAAAAAAAAAACTAATAAATACTTAACCTTCAAATTATGTCAGAGGTTGCAATTTTTTCTACTTGCACAAATCAATTATGAATTAAATTTGCAAAACTTTTGATGAGAAAATGAAATCACAAATGATAACTTTGCGGAGCTGTCCGACAAGGCTGTTTGTTGCAAAATGGAATTTTGCCTTATCTCACCATGAACGGTTCAAAAAAAAGGGAACTTTGAATTGAAAATTTGTTTTGAATGGATATATCCAATTTCATCGTTGAATCTCAAATACGTGTAGTATTGCTGGATTTAGTTTCTCATAAAACCTTCTCATGTGAATCTTAATCAAAGCTTCACATATTTTATGTGAAAAAAAAATTGACAGGAAAACCAAACAAAAGTCAATTTTTATCATACATTTTTCTTTTTGAGGGCAGATTTTCATGGGTATAACCAATGAAAACTTCATTTATCGCTTAATACTCACAAAACCGGGTTTTATATCTGAATCTTATTCAAGAAGGAATGATAATAATATTCATTATAATAATAACAAATAATCAAATGAATGAATACATGCATAATCATGATTAAACATCATGATTTTTAACCATAGCGCAAAGTTATGAAAATAAGCATTCATTCACTGAAATAGATTTTTGAGCTCTCTCAAATCACGAATACATAATTAATTGAAACGATTTTCTTATGTTTTCTAATTAAATCCTTGGAAAATAAAGGAATTATAAGGCTAGTCCTGAACTTTGTTTTTAATACATGTTATACCAATGTAAAAAATTTTTCCTTCAATCTTGCTCTTAGAGAAGCACAATTTATCAATATGAAATAACTTTCTCAAGCAGTGCACCTGCAGATAGGAATTGATAGGAAGAATGTTTTCTTCCTATTTGTTAAAAAATCGTAAGATCACAATAAGTAAGAAAAATATTCTTAGATGTCCCCCTTTCGATATTATACATCAACTTATCTATATATATTTCTCGTAAAAATTTCTTTTTTTCTGGTTCAAATTTATCAAAATTATTAAAAAATTTGAGTTAAAGTTACGAATATAATACCCTAACATAAATCTAACGTAACGACCTTGTTCAAGCCTCAGAGTTAAATCCTTATAACGGATTTTTGTACGATGACATCAAAAAAGTATTTTGATTAGATTCAGATTTCTTTTTCTCTGATGAAAATTTTGATCCAGAAAAGAGGTCACGGACAGCTCATATGAACCTAAAAATGAAGCTGTCAGACTTTTCTGTCATATTTTTGCTAAATGTTGGGATTTTCTGGAGATTGGTTTCCCTTGCCTTCTCAATTAGTGCTAAATTGGAAGAATTTCTCCTCTAGAGAAGTGATTTCAGACACTTACCAAGTAGATGCTTTTATTTCCGACTGAAAATCGTCCATAATTCACGAAAGATTAAAAATCATCATAATAATATTATTGATAATTTTGAAAAATGATAAAAGATGTCAAAACATCTGGACTCGTGGTCGTATCATACAGACCAACTCTGCAAGTGATACTTAATGTTAAAGTGTAAGCTGGGTATCTATTCAATTATTTGGACCCCCTATTTTGTTCAATGATTATTCCCCTGTGGATCTATAAGATATTCAGTAATATTCTCTACGGTTGCCTTATAAGGGGCTGCTGTTAATGCCCTGACTCGTTGGCTTATTGTATGCCTATCACTTTATGAAATAAGTCATAATAATTGAAGAACTGAAAATCGACGTATTTTTCTTCTACCCAGTTGAACTCAACTGGATTTTTTTCAGAAATTTTTTTTTCATCCATTTATAGTTTTTTCTTTGAAACTAAAGCCTCATATGATGTTTCAAATAGCCAATGGATAATATCATCAGTTCCAAAAAAAAGCAACTGTAGTTTCTTCTTGAATTTCTTTGTTTTTAATCCAAGTGTTTCTCAGACTACATCTAGTCAATTAGCACTCTCTTTACCATGTGAGAGTTGCCTGTTTGTAAGTAGAATCACTGATTTCATGGGCTTCGTTGGCCTCCAATCGACCATTTTTGTTTTTTGTTTTTCGAATTTTTAAGAATACTCCATGGAATGAAAGCTCTATTTCTAACGAGCATGAATAATTTTATGGAACTTGATATGCACGTGCATGTAATTGGTTCTGTTTCTATTCGTAGTCCTATATATAGAAGTTCGATATATCCAAAAGTTGATCTGGGGAAAGAAAATTTGAGTAAAATACAATGTTCAAAAATATCGAAGTCTGAACATCTACCAGTAAATATCAGGATTGTAATCCCGAGAACGCGACTAAAATATAATTTAAAATCAAACGAACTTACCTGTAAGTGAAGTTCGATGGTAACTATATGAAGTCTCGTTCCAAGGGATTACAACCCGCCCTATGACGAATATCTTCTCTACCCACCCGAAGTGACATTTTTTCCCTTTTTATTTTCTTTGGCTCTAAAAATTATGAAAACGACAGGTCGGTGGGGGCGCTACCAGGCCTTCATGGCGCATTTTTTCGAATTGCTCTCCACACTTGTGACTCGATCTGCATGATCAGCGGTACTACCAGTAAATATCAGGATTGTAATCCCTTCGAACGAGACTTCATATAATTACAATCGAACTTCACTGACAGGTAAGTTCGTTTGATTTTAAATAAAAATTGGGATCATCCCCAAGAGTCGAAATTGGGGATGTAAACTACCCCCTTGAAAATTCATTTTTCCAATATTGAAAAAAATGGCAAGGTGATACAATACCCCCTCCATTTGTTGGACATAAAAATTTCAAATATCCGATAATTTTTTGAATTATTGTCGACGTATTGATTATTATGGAATTATATAAAATAAAAAACCTCAAAATTGACCAGGAGACTAGTCTGGCTGAAGACGGACTAATTTCCCCCCTCCACCACACAAAATTACCAATTCGTGAAAGCAACGACTCTTCGCTTTTAATCCAATAATCACGTCGAGGGTGGGGTGGTGCATCGGCTCCTAATGAGAAGAACATAAATACCACAAACAACCCTAAAAAACGCAACTATCCTTTTGTGACGAACCAGTTCTTCCGCTGTCCTTCAACCTGCAAAATATCACAAATTAATTATGTCTAAGTAGTTGTGACATCTGTGAGGATATTCAGGGTGTCCCACGACTAATCCTTACCATTTGAGAGTATTGAAGAGGGTGAACTTTCCTTTTGAAGTGGAAAGTTCCCCTTTTACTTTTGGATCTGACCATTTTGTTTCTGCTCTGATATTTTCATCTTTTGGTCTATTTCTTCTGATTTCAGTATTTTTATTTGTTAGATTTGCTGCAATTTTTTCCTTTTTGCTTCCAAATGGAAGCATTGTGATCGTCCAATTTTCACATTATCTAGTATATTGGAAATGATGTAGAATGGTCTGAAACGTAAAAATACGAAGTTTGGTGACCATGCCTATATGTGTCCCTGTCCAGCGCCACCTTCACGACGATCAATTTTTTGAAAATTGAGTAATTAAGTGGCTACACTTCTTCCAAAAAATCTGAAATTCTATCAGATTATAGGCCTTAATGACTACCAATACTTTTCGAGAAAAAGCTATTTGTTTTTAAATCGTTTTCGCGAATATCTTCGAAGTTCCTGGACCGATTTCATGTTTTTTTTTTGAAATATGCATTTTGATGTGTTATGCCCTAAAATAACATTTTGAAATTCTTCTGTTGATCCGGATAATATGAGGACACAAAAGTGGTACATATTATTCGAAACAAAACGGAACGAAGAAATATAAAATACTAATAATAATACTACTAATGATAATGTTGAATATTCGTGTTTGAAAAACCACGTATATTCGATAAATGTAGATAACTAGGGTGCACCGTCAGCACTTTGCACCCCGAGGACTGGCCTTCGCACGCGGTTGAAGACGTCACCCGATGCCTCGCAGGTGTGCGACGAAAAACAAAGACCTGATGCAATCGAATCAACGAGGCAATAAAAATTCGTGAATTCGTTGCCTCTGGGCCAGTAATTCGACAACACTTTAATTACTTTCTTTTACTTTCTACTCAGTTGATACCTTCAGTATCAGACCGAGTTCTTATTCATTTAATAAATGGTAAATTAATCGTTTAAAGTCATTTCTCAATAAAGATACTTATTTCTATGATTTATCCGCGTATGATCTATCTCTTAATCGAACCCAACCATTCGGGTCCATTACATTTTTGGTAGCAGCGTATCTTTTCGGAGGCCTGATCAACTACTGTCCAATCATACGGCGATAGAGAACGAGATAATATCTGGAGAATTGAACTATCTGAGTGTAGACTAGCCAGCACCTGTAATAATCCTTTCATCGATGGAGCGAGAAGATTACCTTTAAGGTAAACCAGCTGAAGATTTTTCGTGGGCCTTTCATCGAGAGAACGAGAAGATTACCATTGCGGTAAACCAGCGAACACCTACCCTACTATACTACTACAGCGTATCAAAAGGGCTAGTACAGCATTAAACTACCCTGACAGGAAGAGCTAGTACCGAGATAAGTAGCTACTCAAGTAAGATTATTTTATTTTTGGCCACGAGATAAATCATCAACGATGTCAACTACTGGAGCAAATGGTAGTCGACGAGAGGAATAAGATTTCGAGTCTTACCCCATTTCGGCACCGGGGGTAAGAAGAAACTTATTCAATTCTGATGGGAATATCAACAGGAATGTTAACGTGCAACGGAGATTCATCCAATCACTGCTTCAAAGTATGTTAGCCGGTCATAATCAGCAACAAGTGCGGGTTGACGTTCACCAAACGGATGAAGACGACTTACCGGACGAGTTACCTGGGGCTGGGAGAGCTAATAGCACGCAGAGAAATGGGGGGGGGTGTATTAAACTATTTTTCGAATGCTTTGCGTGAAAACCCACGTTCTCGCCCTGCGAATCCTGTACAAAATGCACCTGGAAATCTCTTCGATGAAATCGAAGTGATTCAAGAAGGGGGTGAGGAAACGGGGGAGAATGATGGAACACCTGAACAGCAATTTTCTACGCCAAGCAACGTCTTCTATCGCACAGGAGCACTCGGAGTAGGGGCTTTTATTCCAAATCAAACTTCTGGGGGCGATCGTCACGGGACAGTGTAACCCGAAGTCCAACAATCGGGGCAAGAACGACCACCTTGACATCTCGATCATCTCAGAGGTAAAATTGTTAGTTCGCACGAACAAGTTTCTAATCTCGAGATGAGGAACAAGATTAGAGAGGAGGAACTGAAACGACTTCTTGAATATGAGCGGCTTTGTCGAGAAGGGGCCGAAAAAGAAAGAGATGACGTAAGAGACCTTCTGGCGGAGGCTTGGGCAGAACAAAATATACAGAATAGCTGAGAAATCATGAGGGCATATCTTGATTTGAAGGGTGCACTTCAGATATTGCTTAATTTCGCTCGGAAAAATCCAGATAAATTGGATTCTTTTTTTAAATCAGTGGAAAGCGCTAAGAAATTAATATATCCAGAACTTCAAGATTTTCTGCTAGAGGCGATTTTTGGAAGTAAACTCGAAAGCGCCGCCATGAAGCAAGAGAAGTATAGAGAACAGTTACGTCATTTGAACAACTGAAGAGTGCATTGGAATCACTTTTCTCTCAAAGAGAAAATAGAAATGTCTCTAAATATGTAGCTCGCACGGAGGAAGTCACTCTAGATTTTTTGAATGGCTTGCTCAGTCTGCACAGTGAATTTACTGAAGGGGAAAAATTAGCCTTCAAAACACTCATGATGACTCTGGCTGAACTTATGTTCGAGCAAGGGTTACGTGGTCAGTTGCAGATTTTAGTACGGGCCCATAATTTTAAAACTATCCACGACGCTTGTGCGGAGGCCATAGAACTAAAGAAAACTATCTCTGATTCTCACAATGGGAAAAACTAAGATAATGCCGTGACACACAGAAACTCCACTCGGGGAAACAGCACTCCGCTGGGTAAACCATCTACTGGGAACTGTTTTACCTGCGGCAAGCGGGACATAATTCCAAAGAATGTCGCAACGGAGGGCAGCATGAGTCAACTTGACCAGTTGCGTCAGAAAGACGCAGCGTCAACCCTTCGGGACCGTTTATAAATATTGCAGGTATGCAGGTCACGAGACTACGGACTGCCGCAAATTGAAGAAAAGATTGGGGATACCGACTTCGCAAAAAGTTTCAGTGGAATTAACTGATTGTCAAAATGGTTCCTCATCTGTCAAACAAAATGATTTAATTGGCAGCAACAATAACAACAACTCAAAGAGAAATGGTGAGAAGGCAGAGACGGATAAAGCACTACCAGTGGGAGCGTATCAAGTGTTGATGATGAAAGCTTCAGAGAGGAGGAAAGATCCCTCCAATAAAATCAAGAGAGTAATGTTTCAACCAGCGAAATTTACGCAAATAAAAACGCAGATTTTACTCACGGCAGAAGAATTGAGACAGACTACAATGTTCGTGGCAGATTCTGGAGCAAAAGCGTGTCTTGTCAGAAACGATATGCTGAGTCAGGATGTTGAAATCATAGCGGGGAATCGAGTACTGAGAGGAATTTCCAATCAGGATGTCGCAACCCTGGTAGAAGCTGTTTTTTACATGAGAATCGGGAATAAATACTTGGGACATGTGTTTCAGGTAGTACCTGAAACTTTCCCTTGCATCGGGGGAATTCTGGGCGAGGATTTTTTGTCTTCACCTAGTTTAACAGTGGATATAATCCATGGAAAGGCGCTAGTCATCAATGGACATCCTTTCGGCCTATTGCAGTATAGAGAGACCACAAAAGTCAAGGCTAGAAGTATTGCTTCGGGTACCCACATGTAGCATAAAGAATGGAATCGTCCGAACGAAACAGCTGACGTCCGGCGTCTGAGGAAACAAAGAATGATCAAGCGCTCGTTTACGTGATAAATACGAACAAGGATGATGTTTTTATCGATTTACCGACGAAAAAACTAGAGCAGTTACCATCGGAAGAAATCATCATGATGCTGAGAAATGCAGAGAGGTGCGAGGGGAAAGATCGCATTAAATTACTGCATGAAAATTTGAGAATTGATCACCTGAATGAGGAGGAGAGAGACGCTCTTCTGGAGATTTTGGAAGATTTCAATTCAATCGTGCAGTTACCGGGGGATTCTCCAGGAGTTACTGATTATCTGGAGCATGAGATTCCTCTGAAACCAGGCACAGCACCGGTCAAGGTCAGACCTCATCGTTTACCAGAGTCTCAGACGGGAGAAGTTGACTGCCAGGTTAAAGAGATGCTGCGTAATGGAGTCGTGTGGCCAAACAAAAGCCAGTAGAATGCACCGTTACTCGTTGTACCTAAAAACAGCGATGCATCGGGGAAGGTGAAATTTCGCGTGGTAATGGTTTTTGGACTCCTAAACGAGGTCACAATTCGGTGTTTCGTATGTCTTGATGAAGTCGTGATTTTTGGACCAGACTTACGAGGGCATAACAAGAGGCTGGGGGAAGTTCTACAGCGCTTGAGGAATGTGAACCTGAGACTTCAACCTGATAAATGCAATTTTTTGAAGAAAGCAGTTGTATACTTGAGGCACATAATCAATAAGGATGGGACCAAGGCAGATCCTAGTAAAATAAAGGCAGTACCAAATTTTCCAGTACCCCAGAATCAGAAGGAAATAATGTCCTTCTTGGGTGTAGCGGGTTACTATCGGAAATTGATTAAGGATTTTTTAAAAATCACTAAACCTTTGTCAGATTTATTGAAAAAGAATGTACCTCGGACCTGGGAAGGAAGAGAGCATAGTGCATTTGAAAACCTGAAGGAAACTCTAAATAGAGCACCAGTCCTACAGTATCCAGATTTCGAGAGGCCATTCCTGTTGACTACAGATGCGTCCAACAGGGCCATAGGAGCTGTCTCGTCACAGGAGAAGATAGGCATGGATCTACCAATTGCATATGTCAGCAGAACCCTCAATAAAGTAAAGCAGAACTATAGTATCATAAAAAAGAGCCATTGGCCATTGTGTGGGGAGTTAATCACTTTCGACCCAACTTATATGGACGGAACTTCACTGTAGTTACAGATCACAGTCCCTTAAAGTGGATATTTAACATCAAGGACCCAGAATCAAGGCTTGTACATTGGCGAATTAAACGAGAGGAGTATGAGTATGAGGTGGTAAACAAGCCTGGTAAATAAAATACCAACGCTGACGCATTGAGTCGAGTCAACATTGTAACTCGAGTGCAGGCAAAGACAGAGGCGGAGAGAGTAGTGAATTCGGATTTTGACGGCGGGGTCATTACACCTGCTGACGATGAAATTCTGGAAATACTACGAGAATACCATGACTAATAAAACGAATGTATTCCAAACTGAAACAAAAATATTATTGGAGGAGAATGAAATCTGATGTGCAGACATGCGTGGGAAACTGTGAGGAGTGTCAACTAAACAAGCTGGGAAAAGTCACGAAGATACCCGTGGTAATCGAAGAGAGCACTGAGACAGCCTTTGAACAATGCGCCAACTATATATGTCGATACATAGTTGGACCATTGCCTGTCACGAATGCTGGGAATAAGTACATCTTGACGTTGTAGGATGCTCTTACATAATTCAGCAAGACTATTCCTATCTCTGATCAAGAAGCCAACACAATTGGACGTGCTTTCGCAGAGAACATAATATGCGAATATGGCACGCACCAGAGGCTGCTTACGGATCACGGACCAAATTTCGTGGCAGAAATATTCAAAAACATCTGCAAACTTCTGAGAATTAACAAGATTCAGACAACGGCGTTAGCAGCGGGCGGCGGCGGCGAGTTTTAGCGGAGACCTGGTTGTTGGGGCCTAGGGGGGTTTGATAAAAGTAGATGGGTGGTTGATTAATTCGCGGATCAGCGATTTTAATTCGTGGGTCAGGTAATTTAATTCGCGGTTAGATTAGCAGGTCAATTAATTTGATTTGCGGTTTTTTTTCGGTCAAATGGAGCTCTATTGACGACTTGTCAATCCACCTCCCACGAGGGAGTGGGTGAAAGGGTTGATTACTTCGCGGGTCACCGTGTCGCGGTTTAAATCGTGGATCGATTAATTAATTCACGGTTCCAATTCGCGGGCCAATTAACTTAATTCGCAGTTTTCCAATCAAATGAGACTCTATCGATGACCTGGTCAATGCACCTACGTGAAAGGGTTGATTAATTCGCGGGTCTCAGTTTAATTAACGATCTGGTTCAAGGGTTAATCAATTAAATAATCCGCGGTTCATTGCGAAATTTGCAGTGTGATCCATAATTCGTGGTGTGCTCCGCAGATTGCGGTTTGATTCGTGGTTTAATCCGCGTATTTATTAATTAATTCAGGGTTTCGGACTCCGAGACGCTCTATCGACAACCTAGTTAATGTAATTAACGATAGGAAGTGTATGAAAGGATTAATTGATTCGCGCTAATTAATAAAATGATTAATTAATCAATCCATCAATTATGAAATTCATTAGCAGCGACCTTGTGAAAGGGCCATACGAGAGGGCTGGGTGGGTGGAAGGCTTAATTAATCCGCGGTTGATTACGTAATTCGCAGTGACATCCGGGGGTCGCGGTTTGATTCGCAGATTAATTCCGCAGATCACGGCTAAATTCGAGGGTCGATTAATTAATTAATCAATTAATTAATTAGTACACCCGAACTTCTCAGCACACTGCCGCGAGGGGTGAAAGGGTTAACTAATTCGCTGTTTTAGTTTGGTGTAGAAATCATAGAACGGGGTCTTCTTCGAACATTGACACCTGGCTCCACTTGACATTTTCCAGACATGTCTGAACTTGAGTTTTCCGGTGCTTTCTCGTTTGCCGCTCCCCTTCGTGTGAAATTGTTGTTGATAACGATATCAACATATAAATATTTATTTTAAAAAACATTTTCCAGACATGTCTGAACTTAAGTTTTCCCGTACTTTCCTGTTTGCCGCTCCCCTTCGGATTTTCCCTTGGGAAATCATTGTTAATAATGATATCAATATGTAAATATTTATTTTGAAAAGAAGGGTTCAGAAGGGGAGGGAGTATGTATATATGCAAAGAATTTTCGCCTGAACTGAAAATTATCAGTCCTTTGATGGTTACCGCTCCCATTTCGTAGAAACAAACGTTATTAATAATAATGTAAAAAAATTATTTATTGAAAAAAAGAAAGGTTTAGGAGTGGGGGATTTATGTATATAAACGAAAGAATTCCTGCACCCATCATCAGTTCATCTTGTCGCTCTCCATGAAGGACAGCTTTAAACGACAGGAATTAAAGAAACGTTTAGACGTCCTGAAAAATATTCAAGAAGTGAAACAAGTTATACAGTTCCGAAGTAACATCAAAATACTCTGCTCCGATCTGCAGAAGATTCAAATTTAAACTTAATTATCATACCCACGTGAAAAAAATCATTATGGATTTCAACAAGATCAATATTGTGATGCAACTGAAAAATCTTCCTCTTTTCAAACTGGTGGATCTGCAAGCTGGAGCCTTTTATATCATCACTGCAGCTCGCAAGGTGGAGAAAAAGTATGGAGTTGGTGTTATTCTTCATCTCTCAAACACGCACTCAGTTTTCGTAAATAATCGACTGGCCAAGTATTTCGCTGAAAATCCCAAGATGGTCGAGAATTTCCAACAACATATTGAAAAGGACTCACCAACGTTGGAATATTTAGGTGGAAAATACAACAATCTTCGCCTACATCCTGATTTAAATGTGAAAATTGAAAATGAAGCAGATGAAGCAAATTTCAATGTGATGCTATTGCAGACTTCAAATAACTTCCCTTAGTGAACATATCTGAATTGGAATGCAACTATTTATACACCATCACAGCTGCCTCCAAAGTTGATACCACATATGACGTAGGCGTCATTCTGCATTTGTCAAATACCCATTCGGTTTTTCGAATAGCCGATTGGCCAAATTTTTTAATGATAATCCTAAGGAATTTGAGAATTTTTCCAATCATATTGAGAAGGGTTCACCAACGCTACAATACTTGGGTGAAGGATCTGACAGTACCCGTATACAACCTGATCCGAACGGGAAGGTTGAGGATGAAGCACATCGCGCTAATTTCGACAAAATCAATTCTGAATTGAAAGAACTTCCTCTACTGTAATTATCTCAACTTGCCTTGAACTGCTTGTACACCATTACTGCAGCCTTCAAAGTCAAGACAAAACATGAAATAAGTGTGATTCTTCATTTAAATAATGCTTATTCAGTTTTCCTGAACCGACGGAAGTCCAAGTTTTTCATTGATCATCCTAAAAAAATTGAATGTTTGCTGAATGAAATCAAGAAAAGCGCACTAAAGTTGGAACACTAAAGTTGGAACACTAAGTAGGTGAATACAATGAAATCAAATTCCATGCAGAGGATAAAGGGATTGTTGCTTAAATTACAAATTAAGTCGAACAATATTTTCCTTTTTTTCCTTTATCGGTATTTTTTTTACAGAATAATTTTTATGATTATAACTAATGGAATAGTGTATAAAAAATACATGAATAGATATAATAATTAAACTTATTTTATGTGTTTGTGTATATTTTTTCTTAAGAATTATAACATTTAACACAACCCCTTATCATAGGTGGTGGTCCATCGAAAGTTTCACCCTCGACAGTTTGATAGTGCTCCAACCAACGTCTACATCTCTTGATGTACCAATCAGCTCTCATAGCATCAGTCAACTTGTCCCAAGCCCGATCAACATTAGATGCGGCAATCGAATTTATGAATGAATGTGGCAGATACGCAATATTTTAACAATCCATTAAATCCAAATTGTTTAGTTCATAGTAAACGTTGAAGGATCGATCAACTGATCGTACAATTGTTCTCTATCAACCAGTTTTATCTTGTTCTCTGTATAACGATGGAAAGGACAAGTGTGAGCTGGTGATTCTTTGAATTTAGTAAGCGAGAGACAATCAGTGTAATATTCTTCTATATTATTCATTGTGATGGCTTCCGTATGGATGCCGCGTCTATAATCAGCTTTTTGCCGATGTTTCGCAAACATTTCAGTCTGCATAATCAGGGCTAGGTTGCTCCGATACTGAATCTCCCCGTTGTAAAGAAGTCCTTATATCCCCCCTGAACAGTGGAGGGGATAGGTAAAGTGGTGGGGGATTATCCCAGCCAATCAAAATGTTTTTAATTGATCAGCTGGTCAATTAAAAAACCGGGAGGACGCCGTGCCAAATTGGATTGGTTTAGTATCCTCGATCCCCATTGAGATTGTTCGGATGTTTTTGGATCTCGAAAACTTCGCCATGTTTTCTGGCGAAATATCCTTGTGAGCTGGCAAGCATTTCTATCTTATCATATTGGATAGAGTATCGAGTGCCCATCCAATGTTCAGCCAGCGCAGATTGCGAGATATGGCCATTTTTTGCACACCGTTGATGTTCTTTGATCCTAGATCGTATACTGATCCTCCTCCCGGTTGCACCAATGTAGACTTTCCCACAAGAGGAAGGGATTTTGTACACCCCTGGGAGACTAAGTGGTGGTCTCCGATCCTTAGTACTGGCGAGCATTTGTCCAATATTCGTTGGTGGTTTGAAAATTGTCCTGATGTCATGCTTCTGTAGTACCTTGCTAATGCGATCGGTCTTACCTTGAAGATACGGGAGAGCAGCCGTTTTTTGATATTCTACTATATCAGCAGGTTCACTCTCAGCTGAGTGCTTGTTTTTCAGAGTGTGCAAAACACGGTAGACTTGTTTGCTCTGATATCCATTGTTATTCAATACTTTATCCAGGTGTTGAACTTCGGCTTCCAGGTATTCAGGCTGGGAAATAGTGAGAGCTCGGTACATAAGAGAGCTTATCACCGAGTTCTTTTGAGAAGGTTGATGGTGTGAGGAGGCATGGAGGTATCTGTCTGTATGTGTAGGATTTCGATAGACTCGGTGACCAAGCCTTCCGTCCTCAGTACGATACACTAGGACATCTAGGAAGGGAGGAGACTTCTGTTCCTCAATCCCCATTGTGAATTTTATGCTCGGATGTTGTGAGTTTATAAAATTCAGGAATTGAGGCAACATGTCTGCTCCATGTTTCCACAGGATGAAAGTGTCGTCGGATTTAAGAGGAGCTGATTTAAGAACTTTGTTTTCGAAATTTTCCGTAGAAATGTTTGCTATGATGGGAGAAATGGGTGAACCCATTGCTGCTCCGAATGTTTGTTCATAGAAGTCCCCTTGGAATTGGAAATAAGTGGAAGTCAGGTAGTGTTCAACCAGAGGGAGGAGTTTGGGTGGAATTTTTCGGGATTTTTTGATAATGTTAAGAGTGTCGGGAATGGGTACATTCGTGAACAAAGACTCCACATCAGTGCTAAGCAAAAGATCTCCTGGACTAGATTGAATGTGAGACACTTTGTTCACGAAGTTTTGGGAGTTTTTGATGTGGGAACTATTCTGACCCACGAGGGCTTGGAGTGGTTTGGTCAGATAGCGAGCTAATTGGTACGTGGGGGCACCAATATTGCTCAGTATTGGACGAAGAGGGATAGTCTCTTTGTGAATCTTTGGGAGACAGTAAAGTCTGGGAGAGAAGAATTCTCGGAGACTAAGGATTTTTTGGGTTTCGGGAGAGAGATCAGCTTCCTCCAGAAGTTTGCCAGACTTCCTCTCCATGCCTGAGGTTGGATCCGTACTGAATATTTTTATAAGGATAGCTTCTCCATGGAGGCGTTTAATTTGAGTTTTGAGGTTATCGCGGCCAATATTATTATTAATTATGATGGCTTTTTATATATATTCGAATTGCTCCACAAGGCTTCGATTTTATCAGAATAAGCTTCCTTGTTCATGACCACAGTCGCATTAACTTTGTCTGCTGGAAGGATGACAATATTGTCATTATTCTTAAGACTGAGTCAAGCTGAGCGTTCCTGCGTAGTAATATTTTGTTTGGGAGGTTTCGCTTTTTGGAGGATATTGGACAGCTTTCTTCTGATCTCATTGCCAGTTTCCGAAGGCAGATGGAAGATTGCCGTTTCCGTCTGGCTGATGATCTCTTCGGTGGGAATTTTGCTTGGGACAACTGGGCCTCTGTTAATGGGAAACTGCTGAGATTCTTGACTGTATGTGTCAAGACTTTCGGCTTGGAAGGAAGGACCAGTTTCTCAAACTGTGCCTTCTGCTTTTTTGTTCGCAACTCGGCGGAATGGATAGCTTGTTCATATGTAATACGATCAAGCGTGCTCCATACCTCAGGTTCCAGAGAACTTGAAAGAATCAGGTGAAGTTTGAGAATCTGTTGGGAAGTCTGAGCTAGGATGTTCTTGGTTGCACAGATTCTTTCCCGGATCAATCTTAGTGAGGCTTGTCGGAGAATTGAGTGGCCTGCTGAGATGGAAAAGGGTTCTTCAATTGAAAATATTTCGGTACCACTTGATGGTCGCAGCACCTTTTTGAAAATGCTAGAGAACACAGATGGATGTGCAAAGACTTTCTAAGCTTAGTAAACAAGTTTACAGAGCCAAGGATAGCTTCTCCGTGGAGGCGTTTAATTTGAGTTTTGAGGTTATCGCGGCCAATATTATTATTCATTATGATCGCTTCCGGATGGATGCCGTGTCTAGATTCAGCTTTTTATCGACGTTTCGCAAACATTTCAGTCTGCATCATCAGGGCTAGGTTGCTCCGATACTGAAGCTCCCCGTTGTAAGTCCTTATATCCCCCTGACCCATGGAGGAGGTAGGTAGAGTGGTGGGGCGTATCCCAGCCAATCAAGATGTTCAATGAACAAACACTCGGAGCAGCAATGGGTTCACCTATTTTTCCCATCATAGCAAACATGTTTATGGAAGATTTCGAAAACAAAGTTCTTAAATCAGCTACTCTTAAACTCTCTGTTTGGTTCAGGTACGTTGACGACACTTTCGTCCTTCAGAAACATGGGAGCAGACACGTTGCCTCAGCTCCTGAATTTTATCCACTCACAACATCCGAGCATAAAATTCACTATGGAGATTGAAGAACAGAAGTCTCTTCCCTTTCTATATGTCCTAGTGCATCGTAATGAGGACGGAAGTCTTGGTCACCGAGTCTACCAAAAGCCTACACATACAGACAGATACCTCCATGCCTCCTCACACCATCACCCTTCTCAGAAGAACTCGGTGATAAGCTCTCTTATGTACCGAGCTCTCACTATTTCCCAGCCTGAATACCTGGAAGCCGAAGTTCAACACCTGGATAAAGCATTGAATAACAATGGATAGCAGAGCAAACAAGTCCACCGTGTTTTGTACAGGCTGAAAAACAAGCACTCAGCTGGGAGTGAACCTGCTTATAAAGTAGAACATCAGAAAACGGCTGATCTCCCGTATCTTCAAGGTACGACCGATCGCATTAGCAAGGTAATATAGAAGCATGACGTCAGGACAATTTTCAAACCACCAACGAAAATTGGACAAATGCTCCCCAGTACTAACAATCGGAGACCACCACTTAGTCTCCCAGGGGTGTACAAAATCCCTTGCTTTTGTGGAAAAGTGTGAATTGGTGAAACCGGGAGTCGGAAAAATGGCCATATCTCGCAATCTGCGCTGGCTGAACATTGGATAGACACTGGACACTCTATCCAATATGACAAGACAGAAATGCTTGCCAGCTCACAAGGATATTTCGCCAAAAATCATCACGAAGGTCTCGAGATCCAAAAACATCCGAACAATCTCAATCGGGATCGCGAATACCAAACCAATCCTATTTGGCACACCCTCCTTCCGGTTTTTTAATTGACTAGCTGATCAATTAAAAACATCTTGATTGGCTGGGATACCCCCCACCATTCTACCTACCCCCTCCAGAGGTCAGAGGGGATATAAGGACTTCCTTACAATGGGGAGCTTCAGTATCGAAGCAACCTAGCCCTGATGATGCAGACTGAAATGTTTGCGAAACGTCGGGAAAAAGCTGAATGTAGACATGGCATCCATCCGGAAGCCATCATAATGAATAATAATATTGGCCGCGAAAGCCTCAACACTCAAATTCTTCTATATTCACTGCCAGTGGTGCTAATACTGGACCAGAGATTTTTTTAACCACACTTTTTTATCTTGACCTTTCACATGAATTTGATCAATATTGTCCCACTGTTGCAATAATTGTTCAATTCCATCATATGATATATTTCCATAGTTCCAAAGTATTCCGTGATGATGACGCTCGGGCCACAGATTCACACCTCTATACTTCTGTGTTAAACTCCATAATGCCGATGGGGGGCTGAAAAAACATACTGTTAGATATTCAACTGCAGAATTCAAAACTGTGTACGCAAACTCCTTTACGATGAACTCGTTGAAGAGCGTTTCTTGTACGTCCACAGGTACCTCAATTGTGATTGATAAAATATTACTGTTGACATGTGATTTTATATCCCCCCCCCCTTCAATTTCCTTTCCTTAGACTCCTTTTCTCACTCCTCCGCTCATCGGGTTCTAATGTACTACTCGATCGTGCAAAATGAGATAATAAGCCGCAGTCTCCGGAGAGAAGCTTATATTCGTTTCAAACTCCGGGCGGACATCCACAGGTTTAAATTTTAAGGATTCATTTTATTTGGAGTAATTGATGACTATTAATGGCGTAATGGTGGCAAATTGTGATTTCGTTAATAATGGATTATTCTCTTGCTGATCATATCATGATGATTGAAAGTTTGAATACATGTCATATAGTATCGAAAACTGATTCTTGGTCATGTCTACATCCAAATTTCCATATGGATAATGTTGGGAATTTAGGAATAATTTAACATCGGCGATACTACAATGATCAAAATTGCTAGCTTTTTTTTATCGTTATTTTTTCGACCTATTTGGAGTTCTAGAATGACATAACGTGGTTTCTCAAGCTGAGTTGCGGTTTTCACCGTCCACACGTGTTTTGTTGTCGCTGGAAACATTGGATATTCAAATAATTTCCATGATCTGAAGCTCATCGATATTGCAGGGTCTTTCTGGATGAAATTCAGCAACTCAATTTTCTTAGTATCCGCTAATGTCACATATGGGATCAACCATTCAATTTTACTAACGTTGCTCTTCACATCTTCTTTTGCGGTTTGAATTAGAGCGTTATTATCATGACGAGCCCTAATCAAAACCAGCTCATGTTTCACATTGACCATAATTTTTCGATCATCTTCAGCATATCCCAGGAACTTAATTAATGGGATGGAAATAAGAAAACAACTATTTTTATCAGTTAAACTCATTTCTTCTTGAATGCCCAATCATCCAGCATTTTCTATTGAGATGCTTTGATTGGGTGTTAATGAGATGAGATTTTTCATGAGTGTAGTGATACACACATTCTTGACTTTATCAATCTCAATAGCATTAATTTCATACCGGATCACATGAAATAGATGACAAATGGCGTTATTCACAAATTTTGTAGTTGTAGAGACGGTGTCGTCTGATTTAAGCAATTTACCAGTGATGTGCAAGTAACTTTTGCTTGGCAAAATACAGAGATCCTGATTTTGTACAGTAATTCGAATTTCATCGCTATTATCCAGTGCTGTCCAGGCATATGGCTGATGTGCATGGATCTCATAGTGTGCGATGGAGTCCTCAAAGACCGGAGTGAGTTTTTGATATTCAGGCTTCCTTCCATGGTATACAACAGGCGAATAAAATTTTTAGTTGACAAAAACGTTTTTTCCACTTTTTCTTACGGCCAGACTGAGACTCCTGAGAAACTTCACGTTCTGAATTATTAACACCTTGAAGCCAGCACGCGAACTGATTAAAGCGAGGGATGATTGAGGGCTTTCATAGGAGTAGCCAATCTTATGATTATATACAATGCCCATGATTATGAAGTAGACTTAATGTGTGGCCTGATGGTAACTGTTTCACCGTGTTTAACTATAAATCGGTTATTGTTTTGACAGCCACTGGTAAATAAATAACTTGTGATGATACTTCTACAATTTTATATCCAGGGGGAACTACAGGAAAAGATTCACGAATTGTATGAACTTTATCACTGTTGTTGTATGCTCCAGTGGTGATACTACATTCAACTCGTAGAGCGTTCACTTTGAGAATGACTACAGGCTGATCAGACTGATGAGTTTTATTGGCCTCTAAAACTCTAGGGGTAAAACCGAGGAGACGACCGATCGAATTTGCAGGNCTTAGTATCCGCTAATGTCACATATGGGATCAACCATTCAATTTTACTAACGTTGCTCTTCACATCTTCTTTTGCGGTTTGAATTAGAGCGTTATTATCATGACGAGCCCTAATCAAAACCAGCTCATGTTTCACATTGACCATAATTTTTCGATCATCTTCAGCATATCCCAGGAACTTAATTAATGGGATGGAAATAAGAAAACAACTATTTTTATCAGTTAAACTCATTTCTTCTTGAATGCCCAATCATCCAGCATTTTCTATTGAGATGCTTTGATTGGGTGTTAATGAGATGAGATTTTTCATGAGTGTAGTGATACACACATTCTTGACTTTATCAATCTCAATAGCATTAATTTCATACCGGATCACATGAAATAGATGACAAATGGCGTTATTCACAAATTTTGTAGTTGTAGAGACGGTGTCGTCTGATTTAAGCAATTTACCAGTGATGTGCAAGTAACTTTTGCTTGGCAAAATACAGAGATCCTGATTTTGTACAGTAATTCGAATTTCATCGCTATTATCCAGTGCTGTCCAGGCATATGGCTGATGTGCATGGATCTCATAGTGTGCGATGGAGTCCTCAAAGACCGGAGTGAGTTTTTGATATTCAGGCTTCCTTCCATGGTATACAACAGGCGAATAAAATTTTTAGTTGACAAAAACGTTTTTTCCACTTTTTCTTACGGCCAGACTGAGACTCCTGAGAAACTTCACGTTCTGAATTATTAACACCTTGAAGCCAGCACGCGAACTGATTAAAGCGAGGGATGATTGAGGGCTTTCATAGGAGTAGCCAATCTTATGATTATATACAATGCCCATGATTATGAAGTAGACTTAATGTGTGGCCTGATGGTAACTGTTTCACCGTGTTTAACTATAAATCGGTTATTGTTTTGACAGCCACTGGTAAATAAATAACTTGTGATGATACTTCTACAATTTTATATCCAGGGGGAACTACAGGAAAAGATTCACGAATTGTATGAACTTTATCACTGTTGTTGTATGCTCCAGTGGTGATACTACATTCAACTCGTAGAGCGTTCACTTTGAGAATGACTACAGGCTGATCAGACTGATGAGTTTTATTGGCCTCTAAAACTCTAGGGGTAAAACCGAGGAGACGACCGATCGAATTTGCAGGCCGCTAGTCTAAATCCTTGTTACATCGTACTTCAGTCCGTAACGTGTTATTGTTACTTCTGATTTTTATATCAGAATTATCCTTTTCCACACTTCTTACAATATATTTTGAGATATCATCGTTCTCGTAACTTTCCGTTGGAATGGTGAGGATTGTATCACCTATATGCAATTTATTATTGCTCGTATCAACGTTTGGAATGGAATTGAAAGTTAAAAATTCTACGAGTCCTAGAACATAATTCTTCTGAGGAGAAAGTTCGATTGGTGAAAAATATTGCACCTCCAATACAGATTATACCACTGAGACTGTCAATGTGAATGAACCACCCATGATTTCTGAACATCGATTAATCAAAAGTCATCAACGTTTGCTTTTATATTGGCATCCATTGAGAAATGCCAAACATAAATGTCCACAATTAAATGTATTCCAGTTTTGGAAACGTTGATGATTATATTTTATGCTACCAATTCCAAGGTAATCAAAAAGTTATATGGGAGGTTGTAGGTTCCCGAAGTTATCGGAATAGGTAACATCGTTCCCTATTTTCTTGCAGACAACCCAATGAATCCCTTCTTGTCATCCAAATTAATGATGGTTGACTCATTTTTGAACGGACTTTTTTTGGTAAATCATTGCGCATGAGAACACCGCGAAAATGGGGGATTTCCAGGAGTTTTGCATACTTTCTGACATCTCCGTCCGTCAGAGCCCAGCGTGGTAACATCGTTAATATTTTTTTGGTTTCAAGCACAGACCCATTCCTTTTTATATGGTTTGAGATGTACACCTTGGCGATAGCTTCCATAATTGAATTGTGTCTCTTATGTTCCGCGAGCTGTTGTTTAGCAGATTTTGCACTATTCCCAGCTTTAGCAATTCCAGCAGCTCCCCCAGCCAATGCACCTGTGGCACTCAACTCCGCAAATAAAGGTACGAAAAAAGGTAGGATTCCCCCAATTTTCGATGGGACAGGAATGACTCGTGGAATAGTGACTCTCCTTTTCCCACCAATCTGTTTGATGGCTATTCTTGCACCGTTGAGTGCCGTTCTGATAGCATCATGTGAACCACTATTCAATTTGTTTGACGTTTTGGCAGCTCTGATAATTGCCCCAATTGTGGCCCGTTTTTTGGTCATCCCCTTCTTCTTCACTCGCTTCGTGGTCATGCGTTTTTTCACTCCCATATCTGATTTTTTTTCAGCCTTATTACAGATGCCGGATTTTTTTACACCAGTGCCTAATTTTTTCACTCCCTTGCCGGCCTTTGTCACGCCCATGTCTGATTTTTTTACCCTCCTGCCTGATTTTTTCACACCCGGGCCTGATTTTTTCAAACCCATACCTAAGTTTGTTTTAGCCTTCATAGCGTTCGTTACGAATAAAGCGGCTGCCTTTTCCCCCATAGTGGCGTCTGAGGCTGAAAACGTTCCCAAGCTCGTTCTGCAAGTTTATCAGCTTCGTGTGCTGAAATATTCTGACGATTTTTTAAGTAGACAATATCATGCATCTTATAAGCAGCATCGAGTGGATTAATCCCAGGATCTCCTCGAGCTAATCTGTTCATTAATTTCGTGCCTGGTCCACAGTACTGGCAGTCTGGCAAATTCAATTCAACGGGAAGATTGTTGATGACGTTATTCAACAATCCTTTCCCCTTTTTGCTACCGCGCGATCTGTGCACAATCATATCTGAAGCGGAACTGACCAATTTTTGCTATAAAACAATCAATTTATAGGTTTTTGCTGCAGTTGTCATAAAGATGGAGTTCAGTACACATCTCAGCGGTTTATCCGTCATTGATTTCGATTCAGTTGCTGCGAAAGATACCAATAAACCGAAACGTAACGGCTAATTACTACCACATACGATTAGCGCAGTTTTTCTGTGGTCCATCAAATTGTGGGAAAACTAATGCTCTACTGAGTCGTATAATTCATCCTAATGGTCTCAGGTTTTAGAATATTTATGTGTATTCAAAGTCCCTCAATCAACCCAAATATCAATTTTTACAAAGTTTACTGGAACTTCTGGATGACATGAAGTATTAGATATTCTCAGAGAATGAGGAAGTTGTCTCGGTAGATAATGCAAAAGAGCATTGACTGTTCATATTCGACGATGTGGCATGCGAGAAACAAAATAATATCAAGGCCTATTTTTGTATGGGAAGACATAAAAATTTTGATAGTTTTGATTTGTGTCAGTCATATGCTCGCATCCCAAAACATTTGGCGCGTGACAATATTAATTTTCTCGTATTACTTAAACAGGACTAAATGAATTTGAGACATATTTATAATGATCATGTGAACACAGATATGTTATTCAAGAAATTCAAAGAATTGTGCTCAACCTGTTGGAAAGACAATTATACTTTTCTAGTTATCGATAAAGACAGTGATATTCATTGGGGTCGATAGAGGAAAAATTTCGATTGTTCCATTCGAATAAATAACAGTCGTGGGAGGAAGAAGTAAACAGTTGTGAGATAGATTCCAGCGAGTCAACATGCCTCCCCACAAGGATGAATTGTCCAAACAATAAGAGCTTTTACGTCAAATTTCCAATGCACGAAAAGCTATTCAATTAAAACATAACCTGTTGAAATTAGGCAGAGAGAATGTTGATGAAGTAATGAATGAAGTTCTCAAACGCATTGTGCGACTGTTTCAGGAATGAGCCGGTCGGAATGCGATATCATTCAATGACAGTAAACAAAAACTTGAATTGCCTGATGATGGAAAGCAATCCATTGATTACAAAAATCAACGAAAACTCAAATATAGGAGTAGCCAAAGACACGAAAGCAGATGTTGTCGAGTAGAGATGCCTCTGAAGACCATTATGGGACTACAACTGACGATTCTTCATTTGATTACACTTTGAATGAGACTATCATTCTATCTTTAGGAAATTCACATGATACTACTATATTTCCAGCTATTTCCAGCTCACGCATTCTGAGTAAAAGTTCAAAGACCAGCACTGAAGAGATAGACACAGAAGAAGTTGCCAACACTCTTGCAGGGAAATATTTGGCAACAATGAACACAACAAAATGGGACAAGGCTTGTGGTGTTTGCAAACTTACACATAATTTTATGATTGGAGACTCCCATATTGTTTGAAGATGAATTTATTCAAGTGAAAACCATGAAATACGCTTGTACTGAGGGATTATTGGAGCTTCTTTTCATGAAAAATCCTGATAATACTCTAATTAGTGAGAGTGATATTGATGCATATAAGAATATCATGCTTGCAACTAATGGGTATCAAGAAAATTATAAATCTCGCGGAGGTATCCGAGAGCTGAAGGGTGAGAAATATGATAAATATGTTTTACATTTTGCTGGATCAAAGTACTCTGGCATGGGGCTTCTACCTACTTTCATGAGAGCTCAGTGACCCAGCAGAGTGAACTACATTTATTGGGATGATCCAAATGAACTTGTGGACCGTCTTCGATTACTAGTGGCATCACAGAGAGCTGGAAATCTGAGTCATGATAATGAAATTATATAAATTATCGAGGAACTGGGTGAGGCTGGAATTATATATTAGAGTAAGCACATTGCCATTTGTTGTCATTTGTGAAATAAGTGTTCGGTCGTCACTTAACCTCCGATAGTGGCTTCTACAACCTAGGCCCACCCGGCGTTGGTTATAAACTAACTGCAGATGGCAATTATAATCTTCGGGATAAAAGACTGAGTAATTTTGCAATACCAGTGGACCCATACGATGCTGTAACACTAAAGACTCCAAATATGAAAATTAACGAATTGCAAATTGATATAAAACGCAAATTGATATAAATAGACGAATTGGTAGATTAATGAGAATACTGGAAAGAACACCAAGCGATTCAAAAAATGTCGGAGAAGAAATTGGGTGTTATGACTGAATTACATCGTCCGGCACGAAGAAATTATCCTCGGCGACGAGTCAACATTCGTGATCTAGATGAAACATGGCAAGCAGATTTTGTTGATATGCCCATTTACGCAAGAAGCAATAATGGAAATAGATTTTTGCTCACTGTAATCGATATTTTTTCCAAGTTTGCTTGGGCTGAGCCGATAAAAATAAAAAATGCTCAGGATGTTACGAGAGCTATGAGTTCTATTCTTCAACGGGGGCGTGCACCGAAACATTTGCATGTTGATGGTGCGAAAGAATCCTACAATTCTGAATTTTAGACATTAAGGAGGAAATAGAAGAAAAGTCTTGGTCTTTTATTATTGAATTTATATAATCCGCAATTACGTCGCAATAAATGTCTGAATCGGGGGTCGGAAGGCGATAGTCTGAAGCTGTCGAAATAGATTCCCTCTCCTCTTGGGTTGATGTAGAAGGCAACCCAGTGGTTACCTGTCGCGACATCGGTGTATGACAATATTTTCAATAGTTGAGATGTATTCATAGACGCGATTCTTGAAGTGACGTAGTTTGCAATGCTTCTATTTGCTCAGGAGATAGATTATCAACTTCGTCAACCGCTTCACTTTCAGAGCTGGAATCGTAATCCACAACGTTTCGTAGTTTCTGTAGAACGTGTCGAGAAATTTTATTGCACGTGAATGAATCAAAATTGACTTTCTTCTTCTTCTCTCTTTCTTAAAGTATCCAGGCTTTTAGTTTATAAACTTTCTGGGTAGCACACCTAAATAATTCACAGGTACCGAGGCCATGAAAGAGACACAGTTGGCGTGTTCTTTCCAAACGTTTCAACGGAGAACAGTATATTTCCAAATTCACAACTGGTGCCGATATAATCTTGGGTAGGTAGGCCCGTTTCTTCTCCCCTCTCACGTAGACAACAAATGCGTTAGCTGTAGCACGACTCAATAGCAAAAGTATGCAGGTACCTGTCCGTCTTTCCAACTTATAGGCAATGATGACGATGAGATAACCAGTTATTTTGCCTTCTGATTACACAACTCAATTCAGAAAAGCGGCAAGGTGGCCCAACCACCCATGAATCACCATATGGATAATCAACAGACGATATGGATATTTCTTTAGGTAAAAACTCTTCGTGAGGGCCAATGAAGGCCTGGATGTCGATAACTATCGAGATACGTGGTAGCGTATCGGCCAAGAAAAGTTTTGAAACTGAAACCCGCCGCTTGCTACCGGGTATCTATACAAGAAGCAACTACCCCCTCTACTACCTCCGAAAAATATTTATTGAATAAAATGAAAACGTGATACCCTACGAAAAAAATAGCCTCAGTTACATCACGTCAATCGGCCACGAGCTTTCCATTGATATCACTATTTTCTTTTTCGACTTAATATTAAGGAAATTACGCGCATAGCAACGGGATCATATTCACATTCTCGCATTTCACATTATCTCTAAGCACTAAGTATGAGATTTCGTTTTCGAAGTTGGTAGCAGTGCGCTCCAACCTCACGCGCAGAGGAGGGAGATTTGGATAGCGCATTACTCTTTCTCCCTCCTTCTTGAATTCTACTGATTTGCATTTTTTAGACTCATCATCGACTTATTGTAAAAATTAATGAAAAATTGATGAACAAGGTCATGTAGCGCTGTATACAGGGTGTCCCGCAACCGACCTCTTTCCTTGAAAGGTATTAGAGAGGGTGCTTTTTTAAGTGGAAAGTTCCTCTTCCATTTTTGGATCCTAGCATTTTTTTTTGGTCTGACTTTTTTTTGGGGGAGGGGAATTGGACTACTAATTTCAGGAGCGAATTTTTTTTCTTAATTGTTAAATTTTGTTTGTCTTTTTTTATGGGACTTGATCTTCCAACTAATTGGCCAGAGAGAACTCAATTGACTCGTGAAATAAATCAGTATGATCCACAATTACTTCTGATTGTTCTTAATTTCAACAATTATGTTAATAATTGATGAGCAATTAATTATTTGAGGCTAAATTTATTTTATTAATTCAATAATTTAAAATTTATTCGTTTTATTTACTTTATTTATTTATTTTTTTATTTTTATTTTTATTGAATATTGCTTTTCTTACATGAAATACAGAGGCATGTACTGAGGGGGGATGGAGAGGGGGGGGGGGATTTGAACGAAAAAGGGGAGAGAGTTGCGGAACGAGGCGGAGACCACATCACGCCTCCAAAAGGGGGGTGAGGATTTTTTTTTTAATTTTTTGTTCTCACTCCGCAGGGATTGAAGTAAAGGAAACATTTGTGAGGATGTGGAAGCCACCCCCGCCCCTATCGGGGAGGTTAAAATCTGCACACAGTGAGGGGAGGGGGTTGAGAAATGAGTCCATGCTCAAATCAAAAGGGGGTGAGAATTTTGTCTTCTCAATCATGTGTCCAAAAGAGGGGTGAGAATTTTTTTTCCGCTTTTTGCTTTCAGTTTGTAGGGATTCGGATAAATTGGAGATTTCGAGGGGGTGAAAGCCACCCCCGCGGCCGCACTCATCGGGGGGGTCAAAATTCCCATACAGTGAGGGGTGGCGGAACACAAAATACTCACCCCATTTTGGACACATGTTTTGTGTCCAAAATGGGGTGAGTATTTTTTTTTTGTTCTCACTCCGTATGTACTGAGGTAAATGAAACATTTGCGAGGGGGTGAAGTCCCCCCCCACGTATCCGGGACGTTGAAATTTTCACAAAGTGAGGGGAGGGGGTTGAGAAATAAGTCCGAGCCCAAATCATGTGTCCAAAAGGGGGGTGAGTATTTTATTCTTTTTGCTCGGTTCGCACAATTTGAGGTGAATGTAACATTTGTAAGTGGATAGGAGCCACCCCGAGACATCGGGGAGGTTAAGATTGTCACACAATGAGGGGAGGAGGTTAAGAAATGAGTCCGACCTCAAATCATGGGTCTAAAAACGGGGGTGAGTATTTTTTCTTCGCTTTTTGTTCTCAGTTCGCATGGATTAGGGAAAATTGGAGATTTCGAGAGGGTGGAAGCCACCCCCGCAAATATTGAGGAGATCAAAATTCCCATACAGTGAGGGAGGGGGTTGAGGGACGATTGTGGGCCCAAAACATGTGTCCAAAAAGGGGGTAAGTATTTTTTTACAATTTTTTGTTCTCACTCTGCACGTATTGAGGTGAATGAATGGTCACTTATCGGGGATGTCAAAATGCACATACAGTGACGGGAAAGGGTTGAGAAATGAGTCCGAGCCCAAATCATGAGTCCAAATGGAGGGTGAGTATTTTTTTTGTCAATTTTTTGTGCTCACTCCGCACGGATTGAGGTAAAGGAAACATTTGTGAGAGGGTGAAAGGCACCCCACACTTATCGGGGAGGAGGATATTTGTACACAGTGAGAGGCGGGGGTTGAGAAATGAGTCCGAGCCCAAATCAAGTGTCCAAAAAGAGGGTGAGTATTTTTTTTCGCTTTTTACTCTCTGTTCGCACGTTTTGTAATACATATAAAATTCATTTTCTTCCCTTTTTGCTCTCATTTCGCACGGATTACGGAAAATTGGACATTTCGAGAGGGTGGAAGCCACCTCCGCACTTATCGAGGAGGTCAAAATTCCCATGCAGTTATGGGCGGAGGTTGAGGGACGATTCTGGACCCAAATCATGAATTTTGGATAGGGGGGTGAGTATTTTTTTTCTATTTTTGAGGTAAAGGAAACATTTGTGAGGGGTTAGATTCCACCCCCGCACGTTTTCGAGAGGTTTAAATTTTCACACAACGAGAGGAAGGGGGTTGTGAAATGAGTCTGAGCTCAAATCATCCCTCCGAAATCACCCTTATCTATCGATCCATATGAAATCTTATCCCGTCCTTTTGCCTTCAAAATCTCTTGCTGAGCCGTGTGAAAATTTTGTTGGCCCTGAAAAGGGCCGATTGTGATGGATTTTCATGCTGGCAGTTGGAAATGGCCTCCTCTTGCTGCCACGCCGGCATGAATCCTCCTAAGGACTTCCACCTTAACACGCTGGAGCAATTCAGCATCCACGTTGTTTGCGGCTGCTTGTAGTCGCGCCACTGAGTCCTCCACGCTCTCTGGCTCTGACTCGTAGACTTGATCCTTCAGATAGCCCCAAAGGAAGAAGTCTAGCGGCGTCAAATCAAAGGAGCTAATGAGGGTGGAAATCCATTATTTTCCGGTTTAATTTTTTTTATCGAGTAGTCTCACCGTGCAGGCCTGTGGAGCGGGCCATAGCGACCGAACCAACGTCTAGGGAATTGCTGATTCAGGTGAGCAGTAACTCCCCGAGCACAGTGGGATGGTGCTCTATCTTGCTGGAACCAGCGAGATCTACCTGCAACAGGTACATCGTCCAACAATTCCGGAAGCGTCTGGCTGATGAATGCGAGGTACTGTTGACCCTGAGAGGAGCACAAATGAAAATTGAGAATATTTTTGAGGGAAAATGTCGTATGTTTGTACGTTTGCACTAGGACGTGCTAAATTTCAACCCTATATTTTTTTTCTCACCCGTACCGCGAAAAGTGTTGGCGTATGAGAAGATGGTCAGAATGAATCAACTTTAGTCTAAAAATAGTCATGAAGAAATTTTAAGGAATATCTAAAGGGAAGATAATGAAGGGTCCCAAACGGATTTCAAGGAATATCTAAAGGGAAGATAATGAAGGGCTTAATGATTTAAAAATCCGTCTGAAGCGGGATATGCAGAATGTGCACATTTCAATGTCAATTTTCTAAATTTTCATTTTCTATTTAACAATTTTATTTTTTAACACATGCGAACGGAGCAATGGTGCTGACTCAGATAAATTCTGGGATCCCCTTCCCTTGCCGGGTAAAATATGCAACCCTCCGTTTTCATGCCTCGCCCCTCCACCCCCTCATGTAATCTCAAGCTTCGAAATTTTCATTTTTCATTGACCAATTTTATTTTTTATTCAATGAACGCATGTGAATGGATGGGTGGGGAGGGCTCAGGTAGGTTCAGGGGCCCAATCCACTTGTCGAGTAAATTTTGCAATCCTTAGTATTCATTACTCTTCCCTCCAACCCCTCGCGAAACCCAGTTTCCGGAATTATTCATTTTAATTTAAAAATGTGTTTTTTTTTTTATGTAAAACATGCATGCATACGGAGAGATGACGATTCAACAAACATGTTTCGTCGTCTTGAATGTCTTTTTATACGCTACGAATTTTTCGGGGACAAGAAAAAAAGTATAAGGCTGTAATTTGACACGCCTTATTGTGTACTGAATACTTATATTTATATAATCCGGAAGTTGCGAGAAAAATACACGATCACACACTGTTCCTCCCCACACGTTCACTTTCCACCGTGTTTGAAAGCTTTTTTCCCTCAGCAAGTGAGGATTTTCAACAGCATAATTATGTAAATTATGTTGATTAAAAATCCCCTCTCTCGTGAATAGGCTTTCATCGGTCCACATGATTTGGGCCTAGAAGTTTTCATTCTGGTAATGCAAAGCCAGAAACTTTTGACAGTAATGCAGACGATGCTCTGCATCTCCCGGCTCGAGTTTCTGGACTCTGTTGTAGTGAAACGGGTGGAGAGAATTTTCTCGCAAGATGCGGTTCATCGTGGATTTCGGGCAGCCCAATTCTGCTGCCACCTTCCGACAGTTTGTCGTCGGGTCTTTCTCCACACACGCCAAGACTCCTTCCTCGACGTCAAGCCGACGTTGACTTCCCTCACCGTAACCTGGTGGCACAACCCTATTCTCTCGCATGCGAGAGTCCACATTCCGGAACACTTGTGGATTCAAGTGTTGTCGATTCGGGTATGTAATGCCATACGTTCGCGCTGACTCTACTGCATCACACTGGCATGCACCATAAATAAGGTGCATATCAGCGTATTCTTTCGCTGTGAAATTCACCATAATTCTCACTTCACGTCTGACTCCGGCAAAGAATCGAACACGACTGACGAAAATGACTGACTCTCCATTCCCAAAACACAAAATTTAACTCTTATTTTCGTGATTTATCACTGAAGGAACTTCTAGGAATCCCAATGTTGACATAAACAGAGGACGAGGGACGATAAAAATACACAATAACATAGAATTTTGTTTGACTCGTTCGTATTGTTCACATCGTCTCTCCTTTCCCTTCAATGTCAACATTCAAGATATAAGAAGGTTCTTCCAATGAGAATCGAGAAATGATAGGTAAATATTTTTATTTTATGAGGGAATGTTATCTATGTTTGATATTTATCAGCATTTGGCGTAAAATGAAGAATGAAGCATTACAGAGTGAATGCACACGTTCATATGAATCTAATTTATGGGGAATTCAAGTATACTGTAGCAGAGGCTCTGCGAAGGTACCGCGATAGATGGACCAATCGACGAAATCCAGAATCAGGGGTGTTCCATCAGACTGTGGATGTTCGCATGTACTCACTTGTACTGACGCGAACTGAGAGGAAAAAGCGAAAAAAATACTCACCCCTCTTTTAGATACTTGATTTGGGCTCGGACTCATTTCTCAACCCCCTCCTTTCACTGTGTGAAGATTTGAAGCTCACCGATACGTGTGGGGGTGGCTTTCACCCTTTCAAAAATGTTTCCTTTACCTCAATCCATGCGGAGTGGGAACAAAAAATTGAAAAAAAATACCTCTCTTTTGAACACATGATTTGAGCTCGGATTTATTTTTGAACTCCCCGCATTGCGTGAAAATTTCAACCTCCCCGGAGGTGAAGGGGTAGCTTCAACCCCCTTGCAAATGTTACATTTGCCTCAAAACGTGCGAACTGAGAGTAAAAAGGGGAAAAAAATACTCGCCCCCTTTTGGATACATGATTTGGGCCCAGAACCGTCCCTCAATCCTGTCCCGTCACTGTATGTGAATTTTGACCTCCCTGATAAGTGCGGGGGTGACTTTCACCCCCTCGAAATACCCAATTTTCCCTAATCCGCGAACTGAGCGCAGAAAGCGAAGAAAAAATACTCACCCCCCTTTTGGACTCATGATTTGGGTTCGGACTCATTTCTTAATGCTCTCCCCTTACTGTATGTGAATTTTGACATCCTCGATAAGTGCGGGGAGGGCTTTCACCTCCTCGAAATGTTTCATTCACCTCAATACGTGCGGCGTGAGATTAAAGAATTGTAAAAAAATACTCACCCCCTTTTTGGACACATGTTTTGTGCCAACAATCGTCCCTCAACCCCTTCTCTCACTGTATGGCAATTTTGATCTCCCCAATAAGTGCGGGGGTGGCTTCCACCCCCTCGAAATATCCAATTTTCCCTAATCCATGCGAACTGAGAGCAAAAAGCGAAGAAAAAATACTCACCCGCCCTTTTGGACCCATGATTTGAGCTCGGACTCATTTCTTAACTCCCTCCCCTCATTGTGTGACAATCTTAACCTCCCCGATAGGTCTAGGGGTGGCTTCTACCCACTTACCAATGTTACATTCACCTGAAAATGTGCGAACCGAGCAAAAAGAATAAAATACTCACCCCTCTTTTGGACACATGATTTGGGCTCGGAATCATTTCTCAACCCCCTCCCCTCACTTTGTGAAAATTTCAACCTCCCCGATGCGTGGGGAGGGACTTCACCCCCTCGCAAATGTTTCATCTACCTCAATACGTGCGGAGTGAGAACAAAAATTAAAAAAAAAATACTCACCCCATTTTGGATACATGTTTTGTGTCCAAAATGGGGTGAGTATTTTGTGTTCCCCCCACCCCTCACTGTTTGGGAACTTTGACCTCCCTGATAAATGAGGCCACCCCCTCGAAATGTACTATTTCTCCGAATCCCTCCAAACTGAAAGCAAAAAGCGAAAAAAAAAATACTCACCCCTCTTTTGGACACATGATTGAGAAGACAAAATTCTC
This sequence comes from Diachasma alloeum, assembly GCF_001412515.2. NCBI lineage: Eukaryota > Metazoa > Arthropoda > Insecta > Hymenoptera > Braconidae > Diachasma > Diachasma alloeum. The sequence goes on from NW_021681732.1 coordinate 56,221, forward strand.
ACCCCCTTTTGATTTGAGCATGGATTCATTTCTCAACCCCCTTCCCTCACTGTGGGCAGATTTTAACCTCCCCGATAGGGGCGGGGGTGGCTTCCACACCCTCACAAATGTTTCCTTTACCTCAATCCGTGCGGAGTGAGAACAAAAAATTGAAAAAAAAATCCTCATCCCCCTTTTGGAGGCGTGATGTGGGCTCCGACTCGTTCCGCAACCCTTCCCGCTTTTTCCCTCAGTACATGCCTCTGTACTTCATGTAAAAAAAGTAATATTAAATTAAAATAAAAGAAAAAATAAATAAATTAAATAAAACAAAAAAATTTCAAATTAGTGAATTAATAAAATAAATTTAGCTCCAAATAATTAATTAGTCATCAATTATTCACATAATTGTAAAAATTAAGAACCATCAGAAGTAATTGTGGATCATACTGATTTATTCCGCCAGTAAATTCCGTTCTCTCTGGTCAATTAGTTGCAAGGTCATGTCCCATAAAAAAAGACAAAAAAAAATTTACAATCAAAACAAAAAATTCGCCCCTGAAATTAGTAGTTCAATCCCCAAAAAAAAAGTCAGACCAAAAAAAAAATGCTAGGATCCAAAAATGGAAGAGGAACTTTCCACTTAAAAAAGCACCCTCTCGAATACCCATCAAGGAAAAAGGTCGGTTGCGGAACACCCTGTATAACGCCTCCTCCAGAAAACATTCATTTAGGATGCACTCAACAAATGAGCCAATGATAACAAATTCGACTGTTCGGTACGGCGGTCAAAGTAGAAATGGAATGAGTGTTTACGAAATATTACTTTTGGAGAAACGATCAGGTATACTTGAGGACAAAAAAATTAAGGGTTTTCCAGCCCTTTGAAGACAGCTCTACGTATTGGTCGCAAAGTCTACGTGGAAAAAATTGGGAAATGAGGGGAGGGGGAAGAGGTGCTGTGCAGTTATACTCGATGAATTCTTAGAATTTGAGACTGGGGAAATTTTTCCTATTCTTTTTTTTGGGTTGCTTCGACACGTGTGAAGTAGATGAAAAAAATTAATTTCATCATTTTCTTTATGTGTAGTTATTTATTTTGCTAATTAGGAAACGGTATTACCTCTTTTCTAATAAGATTTGCAAAAATTAAATTTTTGTTTATGACTTTTTTCTTTTCTATATGAAAATTGAGATATTGAGATATTTGGATTTCGTTATGATCCATCCCATTAGTAACTCATGGTAAACGATTCAAGCAATAAAGAGCACTGTGTTCGATAATAAATAGAAGACAACCTCTATTTTCCGAGGTGTTGTAACTTTTGGGGCTGCGAATATGATTGATTGATTTCCAATTGATACAATGGATATGTGGAAAAAAGGATGAAATATAGATCAAATAGAATAAAATTTTACCTATGTTCACTGAGGCTACAAATTCGGGTGCAATCATAATCCAACACTTGCAAATTTGATTCAATTTCAATGTAATACGGACTAATGTGTGGGTAACTTTCCCTCGAGTGGCGACTGATTTTTGCAACTGATTTTCATTTTGACGGGTGTCGACAGTTCGATGTTTACTTCGTAACTGATGAAGAGCGAGAAGATCCAGGGTATGAGTTGGAAATTGGAAGGGATGGTTTAAATGAAATGTGATTGGTTGGTTTCCAAAATTTTGCAAGGATGTTATTGGTTGACTAAATTATGGAAATAGTCCAGGAACAGGGCAGTACGTGAGTAAGAAGCACGAAGGGTGCGTGTGGGCGGAGAAACAGGTAAATTTGTAAAGACCCGCGCTGATCATCATCGGTTTTCGGGTTTTATGGTGGTGCCTATTGTTTTGGGTTTTTACGTATTGCAAATGACCGCAATAAAATGTTCTTGAAAATTTTTGCACTTTTGTGTTGAGAATTTACTCCATAGAACAACAGAAGCGGTCCGGAAACCCTTTCCTTTAGTACGGGATCGAAAGAAATATGTGAAAGAATAGAAAAATAGTTGTAATCGTGGAAGAATCAGAAATACCCTACGAGCATCTGGACAAAGAATTAAAATTCCTAGGAATTTTAATCATGAAAATTCGGTTCAAATGTTATGATCGTTCTGAGAATATATGAGCAATGTGCTATTGTACACGGTTACCATAATGTGTTTCAGTTCAGAACAAGGGGAGGGAGGAAATGATTGCCACGTCTCAACCAAACTATCAGTAAATTTTATAATTTTTTTTTCATTGGAAAGTATTTCTTTCAAACATCGTTTTCTCTTGAATATCTCGAAATCTAAGCACAAAAATTGAAACTTTGTCCAATCGTTTTTTGCAGAGCGGAATAAGATCTACAGAAGAGGTTCTACTAGAAATCTCTCTATCTTCCTTCGATTTCAAGATATTCAAGAATAAACGATTTTTGAAAGAAAATCAAATTTTCTCTATGAAATCATACTTGATGTATTATAATTTATTAGAGCACCAAAAACAAAAGCACGTTCGAGTTAGGGAATTTTCTGAACTTTTCAATGAAAAAAAAAAGTTTTTGAAAAAACGGTGTGATATGACCCAAAATCTGCAATTGAAACTTCCTTTTTGACTTTTATTCAACCAAACGCATAGATACATGAAAAATGACGTTTTTTCCTTAAAATTCGGAAAATTTCCGACGCAATCTACATTTTTAAATATTTTTTTTTAATCCTTCTCTCATGATCTAATGAATATAAAACAAAACGGATACTTGCGTTTGTTCTTTGGAGTGCAACGAACATTTAAAAAAAATTTGAAATCGGATGAAAGCTGTGGTCCAAGGAGCATTTTTAAGCTAAAAACGTGACAAATTACGTTTTTGGTGGATATACGAGGCAAGATGGTTCGGGTCCGAAATTTTTTCTTACTTTTTCATATATGCCTTTATATATCAAAAGTCGTCCAATGGCTCTTAAGGCCGAGCCGAGGGTTTCAAATTTCACCGCGGTCTCCCATTAAAGAAATGAAAAATTCACTGAATGAAACAAGGAACAACTAGTTTTTTTTTATTCAAAAAAACTATTTTCCAATCGTAGGGAGTGGATTTCGAACTTGATAGAAAAGTCTGTTGTGAACAAAGGGCATCAGGGAATAAAATGTGGAATGTCTATTTCTTTTTGTTTATGGGGCATTTATGATGCTGTGAGTTTATTGAAACCACGTTCAATTGCATGAACGAAAAATTTTGGTCAGAAGTATATTTTCTGAATGTATGTGGGTTATAACGTCAAATACCGTACGAGATCCGGCCTCCAAATTTTCTACGATTTTTTTTTCGATATTTATTATCAATACTTGTATATACAATGTGACGAAATTCCAGGCGAATTCGTCACCTGCGGAACTCCAGGGTATTTATGTATAGAAAGAGAGAGAGAGAGAGAGAGAGAGAGAGAGAGAGAGAGAG